>NC_056726.1:647679077-647769197 GCF_019279795.1 Protopterus annectens | reverse complement strand
AATATTTATTTACTTCTAGAATATATATATATTGGATTTTATTTTTTACATTTTATAGCACAATGCACAAACACTAAGACAGCTGCTAAACAAAGCTGATAAACAAAGCAATACTGTCTCACAATGGAAAGAGACTTGTAATTAAAACTTCTCTGCCACTGAAACTCACATTCATTGAAACAGCATTGAAACCCACATACCACATCCAAAGAAAATGCATCTGACCAGTGGTGGATAAAGATTACTTTTCGGCTGTTTTCAAATTACTGGCCCCTTGCACACAAAACAAGAAACATACATGTGCTCTCTGATACACCTTCCTGACTTTATTAAATTATATTCCTTGTGTAATACAGCACACTTGTTAGCGCGCATTTTAATCTTATTGTTTGAACATTTTTCCAGTAGGCAATGAAACAAAGTGCATGAACCAAGAATGACAAAACTGCCCAATTCAGAACATGTCCATCATAAAAGTCTACTTCCATACCCACACAATTTATATATATATATATATATATATATATATATATATATATATATATATATATATATATAATGGCAATAGTGTAAGCCATAGGCATCTTGCACAGCTTCTCGCACTTATTTTCAATTTCATTTTTTTTGGGGTGACAAACATTTTGGAAAGTTGTTAGAATAAAATGTTATGTTACCACAATGCATTTCACTGCCAAGTCTTGAACCCAGGACTTTGTGCACTACAGTCAGAGCAACATACCACTAAGCCAAATCAGCAGTTTCCTGAAAGATAGGAAGACTGAAACTTAAATGGCTATCATTTAGTGAATTCTGCTCTCACTTCTTCTCACCATAGCTGTAGCTAGTCTCAACCTCTTAGCACAAAAAACCTGGACAAAGCCAATAATGGGGGAATACAGCCCCAAAATGGGGACAAATTTCAAATACCTATGTTATAAACTTAGAAAATTGCTAGAATAAAGGGTTTTGTGTTACCATTTAGTTGCTGAAAAATATGAAGTCTGAAATTCAAATGCCTGTCATTATTTAGTGAATTCAATCCTTCAGTGATATGCCGCAATCCTGAAAACCACAGATTGTATGAGGAACAGATAAAACATACGAGGCTTTAATTCTGAAGTGGTGGCAGCTAGGTACAGGGTTTGTGCCTTAGTACCTCTAGCCAGCAGATGTAGTGTACACACACACACAGACACACACAGACGCACAAACACACACACACACACACAGACACACACACAGACACACACACACACACACACACACACACACACACACACACACACACACACACACACACACACACACACACTCACACACTCACACACCTCTTCAGAAATAACTGGTGGTTCTCCTTTCCTACCTGATGCAGTTCGTTTGAATATGGCTCGGCAGCCTAATCTCATTCCTTCCAAAGTAAAGTGCTCATTCTTCGTTTGCAAGCCAGAATCCATTTGAAAACCCTCTGACCTCTGTTTCTAAATAACCCAACCGGCAGATAGAGCGAGCTGTTTCCAAAGTTAATATTTGAATAAACTGGCGCAAAAGTGCTCGTTTGAATAACCCACTAACCACTCACACTCACAGATCATGGGAAAAGCCGGAAATGTGCCCTTGAGCTCAATTCCAAAAGGCTGATAGCCCTGACCACCACGCACGTGATGACGTAAGCTCAAAATAAAAACAACGGGTAAATAAAATAAGAACTAAAGCTGGGAAAAGTTGGAAATGTAGGGGTGCCACTCAGGAATCGTGGCACCTCAGTATTTGGACCCCAAAACTTGGTAAAAACAGAGTTATTCGGTACGGTTGGGAGGGATGATATGCATATATATATATATATATATATATATATATATATATATATATATATATATATATATATATACATATATTTATTACATGCACAGACCTCAACTGCAAGGTTTTAGAATACAAAGGCCTAAAATACTTTCTTCTGTAATAAGAATCAACTTATCCAACTTGATGCATGCCCTCTCCTGCCCACCCCCAATCCCAGATAAAATTCCTCCAGTTCTTTATGGACTGTAGTCCATAACATCTCTGGTTAATAAAAATATACATGACCTACATATAGCCAAAGGGACTTAAAAACATCACTGCCTATATATCTTACTGCCCAGGTCCACTACCATAATCTTCTAGTCTCTTATTTTTTTTTAAATGATCTTTTGTTTGATCTCCTCTAACTCATTTTTCGCTGTCACAATAGACACCTATGTATGTCCCCTTAAATATGCACAATGTTGAACTACCACATAATTTACGGCTATTGCCTTTGTTTTATATCTCAAAAATGTAAGAAACTGTCTCATAATACATACAGTATAATTTGCCAACTAAAGCAGCTTTCCTTGGCTACATTGGCAATTATATCCTTGATTTTGTGTACCCCTTATTTTCATCGCTAACGGCTTCAAATATAATGCAAGCAATGAAGGAGAAAGAGGGTATCCCTGTCTATTTCCTATACTCAGACACAGCCTGCCTGAAAGAGACCCTCTCATCTTTATTATTATCTCTAATCTTTCGTACATTCTCTTTATTAACTTTATTATTCTATTAGGAAACACATATGCTGCCATTACCCTACTCAAAGTCCCAACAGACACTGATGGATGCCTTCTCTGCATCCACGCTTACCAGCAATGATGTTTATCTATGTTCACAGTCTCTTTCTGGATTGGTTCTTCATTGTTCTACAAATGTTATCAAATGTTTGTCTTGCATCCAAAACATACTGATCCCTATCAGTTTTGGTAACACATTCTTGTAGCCAATATAGAGCTAAGCACTTCAACACCATAACTACAACTGAAATTGGTCTGCCATCATTCAGAAGTACTGCAACCAATGCTTTCTTCTACAATGCGGGCATTACTCACCCTTTCAAAACATTACAAATTTTTATCAATGCCTTCCCTCTTAATTTCCAAATTTCAAAAGGAATACCACCTGTTCTTGCCTAGAGATTTCTTTGTTAATTACTTATACATTACCACTGTTATTTCTCCCTTATCTATCCCGACTGATAATTGTTAAGCCACCTCTTCCCCCAGCACTGGTATATCTAAATATAGGAACAATACCAGTTAAGCAATCACAAGGACCACAAGATGCCTAGCCATATACACCTTTAAGCAGACACACTTAAAAGTTCATGCCTCCCTTTTCTAGCACTTAATAGTATTAACCTCCCAAATCAAGCAGGACTGTATAGGACAATCTTTATGTACATTTGTATCTAACCAAACAATCAAGACTAGCTGTATGTGAAAAAACTCCCAATTTATGTGAAGCAGAGTTCTTCAATAACTCAATGCAAGCACAACCTAGACAATTAGATGGGAGACCGTAAATTCACCCTGGGGTTGGCACCAATGTCCCTCCTGGACAGAGACAGTCGGTGCTGATCACAGACTTGCTCTGCGAGTAATGACCATCTAACCATGGTCAATTAGGGAACACAGGTATAACATGGCTGGGCTGGTAAAGGCCCTAGGGCCATTAGCCTAATAACCTCCTATAAAGCTATGAACCTATAAGGTAGTGGTAACTTATTCCATAGACTGGAAATAAATTGAGTTAGGATTCTACCTTTCTAGCAAGTCTTCTTTACTTGCCAAGACTGATTCAAGCACTTTGTGCTGGTGTTTGAACAGCTTGTTTCCCAAAGAAAGAAAAGGTAAAATATAATTGGGTCTTTCATGGCTTAAAAAGCAAGGCACAGGTCACCTCAGAGCAGCCTGTATGCAACTGAGTATAGTGAGAGTTGTGTTAATCAGGATAATCGAAAGATTTAAGGCCTTTGATTTTCTTGGTACGGTAACTTTGGAGCCTTTCTAGCTGAGCAAAGTGATTTGATTTATACATACAAAGGGGACACTGTATTCAATAATGAGTCTGATAAGGGAAGAGTACAGTGGCAGGATGACTTCTTTGGGGTAACTATTTCAAATGTCAGGACCCAGTAGACTGTGTCTCAAAACACTAAGACTGAATGGCTGAAAAAATTGGCTTACATAGACCAAGTCTGAGATGGCCATTTCCTCTAATATTCTCTTTTCTCTGAGGTATGATAATCTTGGAGTTAGTATATATACATACAGGGGTTTCAGGGGGCTTGCCACTGTGTAAAAAAGAAGTTTAAAGAAAAGGAATGCTCGAGATTGGCTCTTTTCCCAGGTTTTTGATCTTTTTTATTTGGCTTGTCAGCGCTCAGTATTTTGAGTGCTGACATTTCAATAGGCAGTCCTTCTTTGGACATTCCCTTGGAAATTAACTGGGCTGGATAGAATGACTTCCTGACTATGGTGTAAATATGATGATCAAACAGGACAGAACTGCCCACATAAGCACCCAGATCTTTTGTGATTGTGTCTGTCGAAAGAAAAATACCATTTAAAACATGTAAGATGGGAACATTTTTTTTTTACCTGATGCTACTTTGCTGCATGTTTTTGTATTTAAATTGAGAATGTTTGCAATACACCAAGTATGTGCATTTTCTCGCCCTTAATAGAGTTGTTTGGTACCAGTGGATGAGCAGGTAACAGTGCCCAGCTTGCTGTCTTCAACAAATTTGGTCAACCACACTTCCCAGATAATGGACTTGATCTCTGCAAAATAAATGCTAAACAGGAGAGGATCCAGCAATGATCTTTGTGGTACCCCGCTAGTTAAAATTTTGGTTCCCTATTAGAAGACCAAAGACGCATTCTTTCATAGGTTCATAGGTTCATACTAGGCTATCTGCCCTAGGGCATTTATAAGCCTAGCCAGAATGTGTTTGGCTTTCTCCACCCATTTTAAATTTATTTTGCTATGCCCTTTTTCGAGGTTAGTATACTGTGCCTCTGTCTAACAGTGACACAGAAGTGATACCCGGGGTAAACCTACGATCTCCCATCCACTCATCAAGATTCCTCTTGAAGAGAGTCATTGAGGGACTCTGCCTAACCTGGACTGGGATTTTATTCCAGAGTGAAGGGAGCCTCTGGGTTATGAATCTGTCCCTCCAGCATGTCCTATCTATTTCAGTGCTGAGGTTCAAGTCTCTCGAGAGTGTAGCTCGATGGGATTTGGATTTTCTGAGGTGCAGCATATCCATTAATTCCGGGTTGGACATGGCTTTATCGTCAGGCACAGATCGCCTCTGAACAGGTGGTATGCCACTGAGTAGAGCTGGAGTTTCTTTAACCGGGCAGCATATGGCATCTGTTTGAGCCCTTTGATCCTCTTGGTGAGGTACTTTTGGGGTCTTTCCAGTTGCTGCAGGTGTCTGGTAAGGTACATCCGAAAAGGGGCATTGTACTCAATTATGGGCCTGATGAGGGATGAGTAAAGAGGCACGATGACCTCCCCTGATCTAGATGTGAATCCCTTCATGATTAGGTGGGCTATATAAAATGTTTTTCTAACCACTTTGGCCACGTGGTTGTCAAATGAGAGATTGCTATCAACTTGGGTGCCCAGGTCCCTAATTACTTCTTCTGTACTTAATGGATTACCACCAATGTGGTAATTTGTGGGCACTTTGTTTTTGCCAAAGTGGATGACTATACACTTTTTGGCATTTAGCTTGAGGTCATGGCTCTGGCACCAGTTGTCTGTTTCTATGAGGCCCTTTTGGAGGATGCTTGTGTCGGCTGGAGAGTCGATTATGGCGCCCAGTTTGCAGTCATCTGCGAACTTGGTCAGCCACAGTCCTTCCGTGTTGGCCTGTACCTCCGAGAAATATATACCGAACAAGAGAGGTCCCAGGACTGAGCCTTGTGGGACACCACTTGTAACTGGTTTGGAGTCTGACATGGCTCCAGCAATTCTAACCATGTGGGTTCTGTCTTTGAGCCAGTTTGCAATCCATCTAGTGACATAGGGGTTTATATTTAAGCTGGTGAGCTTATCTATAATGCCCGAGTCGGGTATTGTATCGAAGGCTTTTGTGAGGTCCAGGTAGGCTGTGTGGACCACCTTCTCCTCGTCAATGGCCTTGGTGACTGTTTCAAAGAAATCAACCAGGTTTAAGAGGCAGGATCTGCCCTTAACAAAGCCGAACTGGGTAGGATTCACTGTCTGTAGGTCCCCAATATCTTTATTTATGAGGTCCATGATGATCCTTTCCATAGCTTTGCAGACCAAGCTAGTCAGGCTTATGGGGCGATAGTTTCCAGGATCCGTTGAGGCACCACCTTTATGGAGAGGGACCACTGTTGCTGTACACCACTCTTTGGGCACATATCCTGTAGTAAGGCTGAGATTGAACAGTAGTTTTATGTTTGGGTTTAGCTCTTCTTGTAGTTCATGTAGGACGCAGCCCGGGACACCGTCTGGTCCCATTGATGCTGTGTTTTTTGCTTTGGAGAGGGCGGCTCTTACCTGAGCATCTAAGATGTCAGGGGGGCAGCACTCTGCTGGGATAGATATTTGCCCTTTTGGTGGGGAGGGGGGGGAGAAGTTTGCGCTGAACCTGTCAGCTAGGATGTTGGCAATGTCTGTGGGTTCAGTGTATTTTGTCATTTTGGACTAATTCTGAGCATATCTGGGAATTACCACCCAGGTTCCTAACATAACTAAAGAAAGCCTTGTGATTATCCTTAGTGTCCTGTGCAATTTTTCTCTCGAAGCTGGCCTTAGACAATTTTATGAGTGCCCGTAGTTTTTTGCTAATACTGATCAGTGATGCCTTCCCTTTTGGGATTTTGCTCTATCATTTAGTAGCTTCCTCCTTCTATTGTATAGTTTGTTTATGGCTGGGGTCCACCAGACAGGACGTCTGCCTTTGGAGGATTGGGTCTTGGTTTTATTTGGGATCGCATGATCCATGCATTCCTGAAGGTGTTCATAGAATGCGTTTATAAAGGATTCTGCGGTCTGGGCCGTATTTTCCACAGGCCCGGGGGCTTTGAAGGATTCCACCTCGGTTTTGAGGAGTGTGAAATTTGCTTTAGAGAAGTTTTTCACTGTGGTTTTCTGGGCAGGGAGTGGGGTCGGGATGTGAACATCCAATTTCAAATGTGTCTTGGTCTAACTCAAAAGCCTGAAACTGCAAAATATCGAAGTGGCTTTTAAGTGAATTCTTTCCCTGGGAAAGAATTCGCTTGGCCGCTTTGTTACTTTACCAATTTTGGCACTGTAGTGCGGTCTTGGATTTGGTATATTTAAGTAGGGGGGTGTTGGGGGCGCAGCCCCCCCCACACACACACTTAATATAATGTTTAAAGTGTTTTTTTTTTGTTGGAACAGCAATTTTTATTTTTTTTCCCTAGAAAAAAAAAAATCGCTGTTCTGACAGTGACAGTTCGAAATTGTAAGCTTTCGTTTACATAGAGTCTATTAATCACCATTCGCTTTTTTAAGCATTCGGTGATCTAATATAGACCCAAAATGTTAAGTTCAAAGAGGGTACCTGCGACTCTCACAATCTGACATCTGTTGGATAGCCAATCTGCAATCCAGAGGATAACATGTGTTTACACTAAACTGATCTAACAGCTGACTATTAATTATTGTCGCTTCTTTTTTTTTTAAGACACCTTTATTGAATTATCACTGGCAATACAAGCAAACTTATATTTATATAAAAGTAATCAAACCATATTAACAAGTTCACATTTACAAACATTATACATCAAATATATTGCTCTATACAGTATAATCAATCCAACAGTACATAAATTCCTGCCACCTCTTAAACCTTATTCCTCCTTAAAAACATTTTTTTCTGCATGTATTGTTCCCATAATTTTGATTTTTATTATGTAATTTACTCCTACTCTTTTCTAAAAATCCCACTTCCTGTTCGTTTATCTCTGTTCACTACTTCATGTATGGTCAGTTTAAAATTTGATTTCCATTTTCTAATAACTGCTTTTTAGATAGCCAACAGAATTAAAATTTACAAGGCCTTACTATGCATGTTTAGGTAATTCAGATCCTGCATCCAATCTCAAAAAATCAGTTCCTTAGTTACATTCATTGCTCACCCAGTATTCCTGACAGAGTAATCTGCAAGGAATTTTTAAAGCCTCCCAACTCACTCCAAGAACACTTACCACCTTCTTCCCCATCACACACTCAACATTTGCCATCTACCAGAGGAAAACATTTCAGAGTCTGCTTGGGGTATACAAGTATCTATGCAAACACTTCCAGGCAAAATCCTAAATCTTGTATATTTTGTTGCATATTTGGGAGACATACATATATCCTCTTATTGTTTCTTTGTGAAATAATTATCTAATTTCTCTTCCTAATTACTTCTGACCTCCTCTGATTGATTCATATATTTATAGTACAATATTATACATGCACTACTAATTATCTAATTTAGCAGAAGATGCTGTTCTAGACTAACTAAAAACTCAACTAGTGCAGGAGTTTCACTTGGGATTTCCTTAAGCCTTTCTTTTTGCCTATACTCTGATGTCAATCCCTGATAAGGAAGGCAATCTCTAGCTTACAGTCCAAATGTCTTATTGGCCTCCTCCCATTCCAATTATTTCTTCACAACACTTTGGTTCCTTTGCCAGCTTCCTCCAGTAAATTCCAGCCCCCTTTTGCCTATTCTCTGCAACCCTAACAGCAGTCATCCCTATCGGTGAATACAGTTATTAGCTAGTGAGTACAAAATGCCCGACTGCCAGCAAAGAAGAAACTAACAGAGCCTGAAAGACAATGAAGTAGAAAAAGTGAAGAGAAAACACGGAATGGGAAAAATCCTGCAGCTGCTCAGCAAAAAAACAGTTCAACCTCCAGCTTTGGTGCAAGATGTGGCTTCCAGTAATCTACAGGAAAAATTAAGTCGAATGTACTCAGAGCTGATTAAAATAAACGAAACACTAAAGGACTATATCAATTCAAATAACAAAAGTCTGGAAAAATGGAAAACGTTTTAAATAGATATTCAGACGAGCTGATAAAACTGCAAAAAACAGAAACTGAAATGACAAAAAGGATGGCCAAGTTTGAGACTGCTCAAGAAGAATTGTTTCAAAAAATGGAAGAGTTAGAGAAGACAGAGCAAGCAGACTAACCCTAAGATTTTCTGCTGAACTACTGAAACCAGAAGAAACACACTGTATTAATTTTATGAAAATACAAATAAGCAACTGGACTGATATTCCACAGCAGGATTTGTTAACTGAAAGGGCATATTGAGTGTATGCTCCAAACATGGCCAAGAGAAAGCAGCCAAGACCTGTATTAGTAAAGATACAAGCATACCAGCAGAAACGCTTCATACTGACAACACTGACACGAAGGGAAAGTATTAAAATTTGGAGATAGCAGAGTGTTTGTGGAAAATGATTATTTACTGTACACCAAGAAGAAGAGAAGCAAATTTCTCCCAGCAACCAGGGAATGTCAAGAGGCAGGTGTGAGATTCAAGCTGCTGTATCCAGCTGTCTTCAAGTGTTTTTTTTCCAGGAGGATCAAAGTCATTTTTTATGCAGAGCACGTTAAAGAGGAAATAAAATAGTTTATCCAACAAAAAGTGAGTCAGCAAAAAGAAGGGGACTCTGCTTCTCATTCTTCTGACAACAAAGTTACTAGAGAGACTTTGCCAGAGAAATCTTTTCTAATGTTCCAAAGGAAAATGTTTGAAAGAAAACAGCACAGAAGGTGACTAGAAGATTAAGGAGTACCTTGGATTTTAACCAGAGTCTGGTGCTGAGAGATGAAGATGAACAGGAAGAAGACCAGCAACACTGAAATTATTGAATAAATGTGGATTCTAAAAGCATCAGTCACATTTATGAAATACTGTTTTGCAATAAAAAGGTGGCTGAAGACTTTGTTAAACTTGTGTGTAGATCAGAGTATGTGTATGTACCTTTAAGAAACATTTCCAGATGCAGCACGCGCATATAAATACTGAACACATGCAGGCAGCAGTGCCAATTTGAGAGAACAGCCAGAGTGTTAAGATGTATGAGTGTGGTAGTCAGTCTGTTTATAAGTTTAAGTTTAAGTTACAAAGCCTCATTTCTGATGTGTTTGTGTGCAATAAAGCTGCTTGAATGGAACCCACAAATGTCTGTTTTATCCTGACCAGGCAAGTGATATGGTGTCAGAACCGGGATTAGAAGAGCTACTTCTACGAGCCATGAGGTGCAGAGTTGAAGCTGAAGGCAGACTAAGTACATTGAGTGAAACGGAGCACAGACACACAAAAAAGTGAACCTTATTCAGTTATTAAGAAAGGTCACTCAAAAAAGCAAGTTGATCATATAGAAAGGTGCATCCCTACTTTCTATGTAGATGGTGTATCAGTGGTCAGTGAAAGGGTTAATACAGTAGATATTTTTTTGGCAAAGAATGAAGTATTTTGTACTGTCATGATCAATGGTAAACCTGCAGAGCTCAAAGTAGACACTGGTTCAAAGTGTAATGTAATGTCAGCAGAAACATTTGCTAAAGTGAGAGCTGGTGAGCAACTTAAATTGGACAATTGTGCGAAGCTTGTTGCTTATAGAAGTGAAGAAATTCAAACTGAAGGCTCAATAATGCTTTCATGCTATTTAGCTGGGAACAGTTACAGTTTGCATTTTTATGCAGTCCGAAGACCTGTGCAGTCATTATCATGTCTCGGAGATAGTTTGAGAATGAAACTGCTTTCTTTTACCAAAGAAGTAAATCATGTAAGCACATGACCCGTTCCAGCTACAGTGATACTATTTTTTCAGAGTATGCTGATGTGTTCAATGACAAGCTAGGCAAATTTCCAGTTGTGTACTCCATGAAAATAGACCCAGAGGTCAGTCCAGTGGTCAGACCACCAAGAAGACTATGCAGGACAAAGTCAAGGTCCAGTTAGACAAAATGGTGCAGCAAGGTGTGATTTGTCCAGTCACAGAACCAACTGAGTGGATGTCTTCCATGGCAGTTGCTCATAAGAAAAATTCAGATGAGATCAGAATATGCATAGACCCAAGAGACTTGGGACTTGAACAAGGCATTAAAAAGAACTAATCACCCTATGTGTACAGTCGAGGAGATTGCAACCCTCATGCCAAGTGCCACTGTTTTCTCTCAGATGCAGAGAGTTCATTTTGGCAAGTGATGCTTGATCGCAAATCTTCACTACTGACTACATTCAGTACCCTATTTGGTAGATACAGATTCCTCAGGATGCCTTTTGGAATAAATTCTGTCAGTGAAGTCTTTTGGCATGCAATGGAGCAAAATTTTTTTCAGGCTACCTGTGTGAAATAATAGCAGATGATTTACTAGTTGTAGGTAATGGTGAAGCAGAGCATGACAGAAACCTCAGGAAAGTTCTGGACAGAGCGAGTGAAGTGCATTTAAAGCTCAATCATCTGAAGTGCAAATTCAGACTACCAGAAGTTACTTATGTAGGTCATTTATTTACCAGTAAAAGCTTATGACCATATCCTTCTAAACAAGCAGCCATTCTTGAGATGCCAGTTCCAATGTCCTAACCTTACAGCATTTTCTTGGTATGGTTAACTATTTGGGCAAATTTATCCCTGACTTTGGTGAGTTATCAGCGCCTTTAAGAGAGCTGACACGCAAAAATGGTGCATGGTCATGGTTAGAACACCACCAGAAAGCATTCGATAACCTCTAACAGCAAATTGCAAATCCGCCTTCATTAAGATACTATGATGTCCACAAACCAGTACTTCTTTCTTGGGATGCTTCAAAGTTCGGTCTTGGTGCAGTTATTCTTCAAGAGGGCAGACCTGTTGCCTTTGCATCTAGAACTCTTACCAAAACTGAGATGCAGTATGCTCAAATTGATTAGGAACTTTTGGCAATTGTGTTCGCATGTTCAAAGTTCCATGATTATATTTATGGCTGAACAATCCAAATAGAAACTGACCATCAACAACTAGTTACTATTTTAAAGAAGCCTATGCACTCCAAACCAGCAAGACTATAAAAAATGATGCCCAGATTTTAGAAGTACAACTTCAAAATGGTCTATACAAAAGGTAGTCTTTACCGGCTGATACCTTCTCCAGATCGCCCAGAAATACCATGGAACAGCTTGATGCAGAGAATTTTGACTTTGATGTCATGGAAGTGCGCAATTTTTCTACCACAAGACTTGCCGAGCTGAGAGATCATACAAAGACTGATCCAATTTTGCAAAAGCTCAACCACTTCATTAATGTAGGACGGCTGTCAAAGCAATCCTGTGAGGCACCAGAAGTGCAAACTTACTTTCCATACACAGATGAGATTCTGATGGAAGATGGTATCATTTTCAAAGGTCCAAAAGTTATTGTTCCTACTTCCTCACAGCGTGAATACATTCAAATTTTGCATCATGGCCATCCAGGTTCTGATTCTACCAAAAGAAGGGCGAGAGGACAAGTAATTTGTCCTTCTCTAGCAAAAGACATTGATACAGTGCTTTCTTCTTGTTCACTGTGCAACAGTACTAAACTGCATTTGCAAAAACATCCACTTCAGCTAAGCCAAATTCCTGAAATACCTTGGTCACCAGTAGCAAATGACATTTGAGTGGAACAATCAACATTACCTAGTGCTGGTAGACTCTTCTTCGAACTGGTTTGAGATCGATTTGCTACCCTAACCTAATGTCCAGTGCTGTTATTACTAAGATGAAACATCATTTCCCAGTTCAGGACAGATGCAAAGGAGCTTGTTTTTGTTACTTTGGATGTACAGTCTTTTTTTACCTGTATACCCAATGGGAAGGGGGTGTCTTTACTGCAACAATTTTTAGCCTCCCATAGTGAGTTTGATGACAAGTTCATTGATTTACTTTGCTTATTGGTGGAGATAGTTTTAGAGAACAATGTCTTCATGTACCAACATAGGCTCTATTTACAGAAAGATGGCATAGCTATGGGCACCTCATGTGCCAATAGCTATGCCAACATAGTCATGGCTTCCTGGGAAGAACAAACAGTGTTAAATGGTCCATATAAGGAGCTCATTTTTTTATCAACACTTCATTGATGATTTGTTTTTAATATGGAAAGGAACACTAGAAGGTTTGGAATGGTTTCACAGCTATATTAATTGCACTAAGGATTTTCTGAGATTTACAATGAATTTCTCTCAGTGAGATTAATTTCTTAGACGTTAGAGTTAGTAAAGACCTGGATGGGGAGATCACTACATCAGTCTATAGGAAAGACTGATATGCCAACAGCTTGTCACACAGAAGAAGCATGCACCCCCAACATATCTTTGATAATGTAAAGGGGCAAGCTATGAGGATCTCCACATTGAGTGCTAAGCAGGAAGCATTTAAACAAGAACTTCAGGATCTGAAGACCAAGTTTATTGATAGCGGTTATAACCCTAGGAGGGTTACCGACATCCTAAAGCAGGTTGAGGGCTTAAGGAGTACTAAAGCTTAACCCTATTTCTCCAGTGTAGAGGGGAGGTTGAATTCTGGAGGTAGGAAGAAAGAGAGGAGAAAGACCACGAGAGTACCAGTATTTTACTCCAGTAATGTAAGCCTGTTTTAGATGTATATAGGAGGTTTTGGCCTATCCTCACTGCTGATGATGATATTAGTAAGGTGGTTGGATCTAACCCCAGCTTTGTGTTTAAAAACATGAAATCTCTAAAAAAGACTACTGTTTTATCCCAAGACATCAAATGTCAGCACTGAGGGAGAACAGATAGGGGTTACTCTACCTTGTAATCATTGCAGTTATTGTAGGTACATTGATACCTCTGGACAATGTTTTTCATCCTGACCTGAATACGAATTTTGTGTTCAAGGTTACAGCTAGCTGTAATACAGAACATGCAGTCTATCTGGCCTACTGTGTAACATACATGTCATTTTATATACACAAGACAGACAGGAAGTTGAAAGAAAGAGTATACATCTGTATTACATTAACACTAAAATGACTTCTAGTGCTTTAGCTAAACATGTGATGGACCATGATGATGCATATCAGTTTAAATTTCTAGTCACTAATAGAACATCCGTTAATGAGAGGTTGGGAGACCAGAGAAATAGGGCAGAAGTTAGTGAGTTACGATGGATAGTAAGGATGACAGCTGATGAAGGCAAAGGTCTGAATGACAAGGTTCCTTTCAAACCTATATTAAATTTTATTAATAAATGTATTCTGGTGGAAAGTAGAGCTGTTTTTCACTGGTCCTTTTTTGTAGTTATAATTAAACTGTACATATGTTTATTCTCACTCAATGTTTTTCTTTTTTGTTTTTCTTTTTTTTTTTTGTATAAAATCTTATTTCCTCTTCGTAACAATATTAATAAACAGGTAGTAATATGACCAGAGTATACATTGCTGGATAATAAAACATAAATGCAAAACAGTAAGAACTATTTACACATATGCCAAAATTCCATCATTTATTATATATACCAACTTCATGCCAGAATATGTTCAAAGAGGGATTTCCAAAATGCTGTAAAGTGAGTGTGGAATTTCTCAGTGTAGGTTAAATATTTGTGAGCTAGTAGGTGTTTGGTAGCTAATTGTTTGAAACCTTCCCATGCGAGTGATGCTGTATCCTTCCAGTATAATTTAAATGCAGTATTTAAGTAAAGAAACAAGTGTTATTAATATCCGTGTTTGTAGCTTAGTCAGGCCTGTGGGGATGATATGTAGCAGAGCTAGTTTCCAAGATAAGGTGGACTTTTCATAGCCCATTATTTCTAGTTGGACTCTAAGTGAGCACCATAGCTTGTAGGTGCACTTGCAGCTCCAGAAGATGTGGAGCAGATCAGCCTTCTGGCTATCACAATAGGAACAGAATGGAGAGGTGGTTGGGTATATTTTATTTATAATGGTTGGAGTGAGACAGGCGTTATGAAGTATCATGATCTGTGTATATTTAAGTTTTTTAAAGGGAATAAGTTTGGAGGTAAGCTGGATCGCTTGAGATACTTTTTACGTATTGATCGATAGAATTAGTTTGTAGGAGTTAGACAGCATTTCTTTGTTTGAGGATAGGAGATTACATATGGTTTTACAGGTTTGAATGCTATTTGCATTGATAACAGGATTATCTGTAATGTATTGGCTAAGGTCTTGAATTTGCCTTAAAATGATTGTAAAGCTTTTAGGGAGCTTTAATTGCATTCTCATTTCAGAGATAGTATTGTTCTCGAAGGGAAATATATCAGAAATAGTCAGTTTCTTGAGGAAGGGATAATTGTTTAGGTTAATATGTTGTTATTCATTTCAGATTGGGGTTAAGGTGGATAGGTTCTAGGGCAGTGAATGCATAATATAGGTTTAATGATTTGAACATCCTTTGTATGATAGTGATTTTACGTTTAATGATTGGGTGTATTTTAAGATTTTTTAAATTTTCATTGTAAAGGAAAGGGAGGGCTCTGGGCTTTATGGATAGTGTTTTGATATAGTTGTGTAATAGTTTGACCCAGGTTGGAGACCATTGCTGTGGTGAAGGGGTATGGTCGGCTATTATTATTAGTCTATTACAGTTTATAATATCATAGCAGAGTTTAAAGTCCGGCAGCCCTAACCCTCCATAGTCTTTATGGTAGGTCAATTTATTATAACTGATTCTGACTGATTTGAGGACCCAAATAAATTTGGAAATTGTAGAGTGAATGGTTTTGAAGAGTTTTAGGTGGATAATGGTATTGGAAGTAGAAGATTCATTTTGATTGTGGCTATTTTAGCCAGGAATGGAAGTTGAAGTTTTGTCCATCTGACAGTATCACGTTGTATGTTTGACCAGAGATTAATAATGTTATTTGCATATGATTGTTTAGGATCTTGGTGGAAGGATATTCCTAGATATTTTAATGAATTATTAATTTTAATAACAGCTGCTAAGGAGTATGTGGGAAGCTGACAGAGGGAGTTAATAGGGAAGATATTTGTTTCCTTTAGGTTTAGTTTGTAATTTGAGAAAGTTGAAAAAGTGTCTATAGCAGATAGTAGTTTCTGGAGGTCTGAATTAGGTAGCGAGTAGAAAAGATTTAGATCATCAGCGAAAGCCGCTATTTATTTTTCTACATACATAGAAATGTATATACAACACACACACAAGTTTTTTTTATATATGTTTCACATATACATGTGTGTTTTTGTATACAGATTTTTTGACATACATTTGTTTATATCGATATTTTATATGAGTATTATCATAAGGTAAATTTTATATATATATATATATATATATATATATATATATATATATATATATATATATATATATATATATATATACACACACACACACACACACACACACACACACACACACACATACATACACACACAACACATAACACATAACACACACACACACATATATATATATATATATACATATATATATATAGATATATATATACATACATTTAGATGGTTTTAACAGGTTTGTTTTTCCTTTAAGTTATTAATTGGCTTATATGAAAGATGGGAGGGCTTTTGAGCTTGTTATTTAAACCTGCTGAATTGTGTGATTGCTAATGTCCGATGAAGCAGTTGTAAAATTGTGAAAGTGCTTGGGTTTTGGATCTCCAATAAATTGTTTATACGGACTTGGCCCTGGCCTCGTTTTGCTCTATTTTTGTGTACTTGGAATTGTTCTTTTCTTAGGCAGAACATTCATCCTATGTTTTTTTGTGTCTTTTCAGCTTTGGATTTCATGATATAAACTACATGTTACATAATAAACCAGTTATGTGTTGTATGTAGTCAGGGGTATTCTAAATGTTGGGGGGGGTGCAAGACTTCAGTGACTCTTGTATGTGATGAAGATATTAAAGTAAACAAGTACTTTTCCTTGTTTGAAGAAATATTGGATTTACAATGTAAAAAGAGAAGAAAGGCTGGAAAAAAGCAAGTTTAAGTTAATAAGCTGTAATCTTGGGTTGCTGTAGTGGGCTGTAAAAGTATACCTGTAGAGTTGAGATATTTTCTTTTACTTCTGCAAAGGTAGATGTCTGGATTAAAGCCCTTAATTTAATATAAACACAAGTGTTTTCCATAAGAAAGCAGACTGAAAAATAAGACAAAATTATGAAAGCCATGAGAAGTGCCAAGTCTCTTGCATATGCAATGGCATTAACTTGTTTTTTCCCTTTAGCAAATGTTCAGTGGGAGTCAAGAAGTCTGTAGCTGAAGGCATTTGAACATTCTGTTTGGAATTAAAGTGACAACGATTCCTTCATGCAACTGCAGAGTTCTTAGCCCTTTTTTCTCATTACTAACTATAGTTATATGGAGCTAAGCTGTTTATAGGTGTAAGCAATTAATCTTGACAGTTCTGAGCATTCTTTCCAGGCATAAATGCAAAATTTAAAGGTACAAGAGTAAGCAGTTCAGTAAAAAATAAAGCTTGAAATTATTGGAAGTGAATACGAGATAGCAGCTTCCCTAGCAGCCTTAATACTTCAATGCATTTAACATAACAGCATATAATTTGGGTTTATTTAAAGATAGTGCAATTTTTCTTAAGGTTAAAAGTTAAAAGTTTTCTGAAAGCATACAAGCTGTTTTACACATCTGGGAGGGAAATAAAGATATAGCAAGAACAGACAGTAATTAGTTTAAGTAGGAGCACAGACTGTAACATGCATCTTAGCATGAATAACCTTAATTTTAGTTTAGGTAATGCCTGTGGGTGCAGCTATTGAATTGATGCAACTATCCCTATCTAGAAGGTTAAACTTCATTTTTTGAAGCTGTACATAGTTTTGTGTGCTTATTCTAACTTAAAGGTTATGGGGAATTCTGAAAATGTATTTAGTTTTTTGCTTGAAGGTTTTCATTAAAATAAAAAGTCATGAAAATGTGACAAAAGTTCAAACAGATATTACAAGAAACAACTGCATAAAAGATCAGGCTGCCAAACATTAATGTGACTGTAACACAAAAGCTGAAATACACATTCAAAAAGCTGCCAAGTACAACAGGTGGGAAAAATCATTTCTCATCATAATGGCTATGCTATCCATATCATCCTGCAACGCAAATCACCTCAGTTATAGACACAAAAGTAAGTCTTGACTTATATAAAGAAATGCAGAATGCAAAAACATTGCTGCAGGAGACACATTTGGAAAGAAATGTGCATCTGAGTTTGATAAAGAAAGGATTTCGGGATGGATATTCAGCTGAATATCAGGGACAAAGGAAAAGGGAAGTAATTATACTAATTGCTAGAGGAACTCCAATAGTGATAGAATAAGAAAAAAAATGGTAAATTTGTGGTACTAAGGGGCTACTGGCAAAAGAGAGAGATTATGCTGGTGTGTACTTATATTCCACCAAAAACTGCTGTTACAAAGCTTAAAAAAATGGTAGAAATAATCATCTTTCAGAAGGGAATATTATCTACAGATGGAGACTGGAACTTGATTTGCAACAGTGAGGCTGTATCTAAGGGGCCTAGAAGGAAAACTATAATGAAACAGGATGGATTTCTGTAGAAATGTATTAAAGTGGTTGGCATGGAAGACAAGAACCTGGTAGTAGGAACTCATATAGAATTTAAATATTATTCCCCAAGGTACAATAACTGGCGTAGAACAGACTGAAATTATACATCACAGGAACATGTACATTTAAACTGAAAGCTTCAACAAACAGAAAAATAACTACTTCAGATCATGCACCAATATACACTAAGACATAAATGCAGGATAATGAAGTGAAAATGAAATATTGGCACTTTCCCATCTAACTGTTAAAAAGAGAGAAATTTAAGGAATAGGCCATGGAAATTATTCTGGAGTTATTAGGGAACATAGAAATGTCTTTATAAGTTATAGCTAGTGAGTGGGATAAAATGAAATTTAAAAGTTGGGCAGAAATAAAAGAAAGAGATATAGTTAAGAAGCAGTAAGAATTATTTAGAGGGGCTGACAGAAGTTAAACTATTACAGAATAAGGGGAATCTCACAGAACAAGAAGAGGTGCAACTGCAGAGTGCTAAAGAGAAAATAATGGAGTATCTGGATAATATGCATGCATTTAGAAAGACTGCTCTTAAGCAACTGTTTTTGACAATAACTCCACAGCACAAAAACTTTTAGCAAATTGACTTAGGCAACAGAAAGTAGAAGGGATTTTTGCAAAACTTTGGGAGCCTATAACAAGAAAAATAGCCAGAGAGCCTGTACAGGTAGTCAAAATATTTCAGAAATTTGTATAAAGCAGGGAAATGTGGAAAGTTATGGAAATTTGTATAAAGCAGGGAAATGTGGAAATCAAGAAAGAGTACAATGGAAATATTTATGGAAGACAAAGTATGATGAGTTTAGATTTAGATGAGTCTCAACAATTAACAGTTAAGATAGGGATAGAGAACATAAAAACAGTGACATATAATCAATCTGCAGGAAAGTCTCCAGGAACAGATGATATTCCTGTGTAAGTTTGGAAGTTAGGAGAGAAGAAAGTGATAAAGATCTGGAAGGTTTTGTTTAACAGTATTTTAAAAGGAGGGGAAGCACAAATATCTTGAAAGAAAGTGGTGGTGGCTGTAATACCTAAAGATAAAGATCCATTATTCCCAGCTTCATGTATATCCATTTCAATTTTAAAGCATGACTGTAAAGTTCTTATGTCTATAAGTGTTAAAAGAATGGAGAAGATGTTGCCAAAACTGATAGACATGGATCAATGTGCTTTTGTTGAGGGGAGAAAAACATTTGACAACATTAAGTTAACAATGATTATGCAGAGAGAATCAGAATCTAACAAAATACCGCTGCTACTGGTAGCTCTTGAGGCAGAGAAAGCATTCAAAAGAGTAAGCTGGGATTTTATGAGCAGGGCAATGGAAACATCTGCAGTGACTGATAACATAATACAATTAATTAGGAGGATATATCAAGTATTGGAGGCAAGAATTAAAGTGGGAGGGTTCCTCTCTGATATGTTGTGCCTGAACAGAGGAAACAGACAAGGGTATTGTATTTCACCTTTGTTATCTGCTTTATATTTATAGAAAAATAAGGGACTCAGAAATTCAAGGATATAATTGGTATGGTAACCTAGAAAAGTTGGCATTATTTGCAGATGATATTTTGTATCTGATAAATCCAGAAATGGACATCTCAGTGTTGTGGAACATTTTGAGACAATTTCAAGTTTTGTCAATATATAAAATTAATGGATATAAAACAAATGCTATAGCTGTAAATGACATACTCACACAGGAAATGGTTCAACTATAAGATGAAGTTTTTAGGAGTATGGATTAAAAGGTTTGGTTATGACAGCTAAGGATATCTGAAAAAGATATTAAACAAAAGATATTACAAAAACTGAGAAACTGGATACTTTTTACTGATGTGCATAGAAAGACACAAGCAGTGAAAATATTTTTAGTCCCTTCAGATTTATATATAGGCGAGACATACTTTAATTAATCAGAGAAGTTGTGGGCAAAAGCTAATAAAGAGCTGAAGGAAATTATCTGGGAAGGGAAGAGGGTAAGGGTTGAATGGGATAAACCGATCCTTCCAATTTACAAGGTGTTTTAGGATTACCTGATTTGAAATGATATTTTAGATTTAAAAATTAAAAATTATATATATACAACACAAGCAGAAAGTTATAATTCAAAGTAAAAAGAGATGATGATGATGAAGTAGGGGGGGTCAAGAAATTAGGAGAGTGGAATTTTGTCTGAAGATCCTTAAGGAGAATAACAAAGGCCATACAACATACTATATTCACAAATTAGCATACAGTATTATAAATACTAAGCCAACACAAGAATGAAGAAAGAAGAATTTACTGATAGGGATGACTGCAAGTACACGTACAGAGAATATGCAAGAGGAGGTTGAAATTTACTGGAGAGAAATGGCAAAGGACCCAAGGTATTGGGAGGAAATTACTAGAGAGTGAAAGGTAACAGAAAGAGATAAGGCAAAGACATTTGGACTGCAGACTACACAATGTCTTCCTACCAGGGACTTACATCAGAGTACAGGCAAATAGAAAGGGACAGGGGAATCCTACGTAAAACACTTGCTCTGGTAAACTTTTTCACTGAACTTAGAAGAGAAGCTGGTGTTGAAAAGGGAATAATTAGTATGGCATATAAAACATTGCAGGTTAACTATAAAAATCAATCGGGGGATGTTAGAAAAGATTGGGAAGAGAAATAGGGCAAGCAATTTACACGGGAACAATGGGAGGACATATGTGTGGTTTCCAAGTATGCAACAAATTCTATAAGGTTTAGAATTTCTGCTTGGAAGTGTTTGCATAGGTATTTTTATACTCCAAGCAGACAAGGAATTTTTCCTCAGGTAGATGGCAAATATTAGAGGTGTGATGGGGAAGGAAAAGGTAACTGGGAACATATGTTTTGGGACTGTAATGAGTTGGCAGATTTTAAAAATTATTATTTAACCAAATAGTCCGACTGAGGATGAAGGAAATACCCTACAAACAATCAGTACCTAGATAAAGAATAAAGTAGGGTAGTCAGATGCACAGCCAAGTCCAGGAAAAAAAAGTCTTTTATTACAAGGTAAGTGCTTTCACGATCCTTACGATCACTTCATCAGACCATTAAAAATACAAAATTCAAACAATTTCAATTTATAAAATGTTATCCTGTCAAAATCAAAAATCAAGCATCCATCTAACCAATCAACTTACATTTCTCCCACTCCACAAGATACAAAATATCACAAAATCTTACATCATCTCATGACACAGCTATCATTTAAAGAGATAGAAAAGAACATATATATTTCTAATTAACCCTGTTATTATGTCTCTTTAAATGATAGCCGTGTCAAGAGATGATATGTATCTTATGGAGTGGGAAAAAGGTAAGTTGATTGGTTAGATGGATGCCTGATTTTTGATTTTGATAGGTTAAAATTTTTTAAACTGAACTTGTTTGAACTTTGTATTTTTAATGGTCTGATGAAGCGAACAGAAGGATCGTGAAAGTGGTTATCTCATAATAAAAGACTTTCCTGGACTTTGCTGTGTATTGGACTACCCTGCTTTATTCTTTACCTAGATTTTTAAAAAAATACAGAGTATTCTGTCAGAAATACTGAGTGAGCAAATAGGTGTAACTAAGGAAATGTTTTCTTTGAGCTTGGACAAAGGATCTGAATTGTCTACATAAAGTAATGCTTTGTTAAGTTTAATTATATTGGCTGCTAAAAAAACAACTACTAGAATATGGAAATCAAAGTCTAAACCAGCTATATTTGAAGTATTTAATATTGTAACAGAGATAAAAGAACTGGAAGTGGGATCTTTAGAAAAGGGAAGGAGTAAACTAGACAAGAATCAATGGAAATTGTAGGAGCAATACATGCAGAATAATGTTTTGGAGGAACTGAGCAATGTATGTAATGTTGGACTGATAGTTATAAAAAAGAACATATGTGATGTATAAGGCATGTAACTGGAAACATGTTAACAAGGTTCATTTTCATGTATGTTTGCCTATGTCTTAGGTGATAATTTAATAACGGTGTTAAAATGACTTATAACATCAAAATGTTCTTTTCTGGATTTATCAGGTACTGAACAATATTTGTGAATAAGGCTAATGCTTCATCAACATACCAATTATATCCTATATGTGCGACTCCCTTATTTTCTTTGACAGTGGCTCTAAGTATAAAACAAATAAGGAGAAAGAGGACACCCCTGCCTGGTTCTATGTTCAAACATAGCTTGTCAGAGAGCAATCCTCTGACTTTAATTCTTGTCTCTGACCCTTCATATATTTTTCTAATTAACCCTATTATTCTGTCAAGAAACACAAATGCTATCATTGTCCTGCTAATAAAATCCCAGCTGACTCTACTGAATGCTTTTACTGGGTCATCAGTCACCAACAAATGTGGCATTTTCATATACTTTACTTCCCTACGGATCTTCAGTGATCTACTAATATTGTCTAATGCTTGCCTACCCAACCACACTGATCCATTTCTATCACTTTTGGCAACATGTTTGCTATTCTCTTAGGTAATATAGATATTAACACTTTATAATAATGGTTTAAAATTGAAATGGGTCTATATGAATCTAGGCCTGAAGGGTCATTACCATTTTACCCAATACAGCCACCACAGCTTTCTTCCAAAATGATGGTACTCCTCCCCTTTTAAAATACTGTTAAACAAAGCCTTCCAGATCACTTTAATTCCTCCCAACTACTTCTACAGGAATACCATCTGCTCTTGGAGAGCTCTCTGCTGGCTGATTACAAATCACCATTTTATCTAACTTCTTCTTGTCTTAGCCATTAATTGTTGAACCTCACCTTCCTCAAATCGAGGCATTAAATCTTTCCTAAATATTCTTTTCTTGAATTCCACATTCTTCTGTTTTATATAAATTTTTATAAAATTCCAAAATGCCTCTATTACTTCTATAGGATCCCTGTGTATTTTTCTTGTCATATGCTCCACAAGTCTGGAGACAAACCATTCTACTTTCTGTTGTCCAAGTCATTCTGGGAGACATTTCTGTGCTATGGACCTGTTATTAAAATAGCTGCTTAACAACAACCTTTCTAAACTCATGCATACTATTCAACTACTCCCTTATTTTCTCTTTAGTACTCTACATCTTTCCTCTTCTTGTTTTGTGGTATTCTGTTTACACTGCAATATTTTAACCTTTGTCAACCACCTCTAAAATAATTCCTATTTTTTCATATTTCTTTCTCTCTTATTGCTACCATGTTTTTAACTTCCATTTTCCTTTTCTCTCACTTTTTAGCGGTCTTTTCTAAAGAAATCTCTATCTGCCTATCTACTCTTGAATCACTTCCACTACCCATTCTTCAAATTTATCGCTCTAACATAAGTACAAATGCACTAGTGTTTCACTTTTACTCCATCACCCTCTGTGATGCCTGTGCACTGGTCCAGTAATCAAGGAGCCTCAATCCTCACCACTAGCACCAGTGAGGGGCGTCCACAATGGGAGAATAACAAGTACACACACAGTAAAGTAGAATTTGCCTTAAGAGCACACAGAGATCACAGTCAGTCTGGGGCTAGTTTCTCCCTTTCTCTCCAGATCCCCAATAAGACTTCCCACTGGCACAGCTATAGGGTTCAGATCTCAGCAGAGTAGTCAAGCCAAAACCTCCAGTACCCTCTCTGTCCAACCAGTGCTTCGTGTCCCTGCCCAAGTAAGCTGACATGCACGCACACACACACACACACACACACACACACACACTTTAAGATTTGATTTAAATACAAACACACAGACACTCCTGGGGAAGGCTGGCACAGGTGCTCCAGCTATGCTCCCTTCTGCCCAGATTATACAGTAGTGCCACCTGCCACCAACTACTCATCAGCTACTCTACATGCACTTACCAAAGGGTGTCCATTTCTACTGTGCAATGTTATTGTTATCCAAATAGTAAGTGTGACTGAGACTTGAAGGCTATTTAGGAGACGCCTATACAGTGTCACCAAATACATGTGAGTACTCTCAGAGCTTAAATTATGTACAAGGTTTTAAAATATTTCATCTTAAAGCTTACACAATGGCAAACTCAACTGCATTAATACCTGACCTCTGTGTAGTGCAGGTAAAGCAATATTAAGAGTTGTTTTTATGATATTCATTTATATAGATATAATTTTCTAATTTTTCTAAACATCTCAACAACCAAGGAACACAGACAGAACTCCTTAGCCTCATATGAATGCTCTCAGCTAGATGAATAAAATGCTGCTGACAGCATGTGTGTAGCTTGAGTGGTTGCTGAGATATTGTAAGTTGTTTACAAAATATTACAAACATAATAGTTACTGTGTTTACTGTGACTTACAAAATCCATTTTAAGTCCTAGAACCTAAAGAATACTACACTATAAAAACAGTAAGTGCTAAAGGGTTTGCCATTTATACTTCTCTCATAACCTCTATGGTTTCAGAGATATGAACATTTGTTTGAAACATGAGGACATAATTTGGTTCTGTCAAAAGGATTAGGCTCCGCCCATTGGAAGTTACAGTGCAAACTTCCTGAGCTCTGTTGATGTGAATGAGTTAAACTGGTCTGCAAATGCCTGTAGCATGGACTTGAGTGTAGAGTTTAACCTCTCAACAAGACCATTAGTCTGGGGATGGTAGCGGGTGGTCGTTAGGTGCTTCAACCCACAGTACTTCCACAGACAAGCCAGCAGGTCTCACATGAAATTGGCACCTCTGTCAGTCAGTATTTCTTTTGAGATACCCACCCTGCTGAAAATCTCTAGCAAAGCACTTGCCACCTTTTCTGCCTCAATGGAGGACAAAGCCACTGACTCAGGGTATCTTGTATCATAATCTACTACCACTAGGATATACTTTCTCTCTGTGGAACTTGGGGTATTAAGAGGCCCCACAATATCCATAGCTACCCTCTGAAATGGCTCATCAATCACAGGAAAGGCATCAAAGGAGCTCTCTCATACACTGTTTCCTGTCTTGCCTACCTTTTGGTACTTCTCACAGGTCCTGCAGTACCCTGTTACTTCTCTGGAAATTCCAGGCCAACAGAAGTTTTGCATAATACGTCTCTTTGTAAGTTTTATGCCCATATGACCTGCAAAGGGAATATCACAGGCTATGGCTAGAAGTGAGAGATGGTAGGCTCTAGGCACTACCAACTGCTGTATCCTCTCACCTTCTAGCCTTCCCTCAGGGGTCCAATCTCTATACAGTAACCCTTTGTCCCAGTATACAGAATCCCCCTTCCCTTGAGAATCAGGAGCCTCACTAGCTAACTGCCTTAGGCCTTGTAATGTAGGATCTGAGGGCTGAGCCTGTCTTAGCTCTCTCTTTGTAACCCTTCCCAGCTCCCCTTCCACAGTAACTTTGGTATCCTCTGATAGCGGTAACTCACTGTCAGCCTGGGTACTACTACTCACCTCTACCTTTGCAGTCACTCTGTCCAAGGGAACATCAGCACCCACAAGTAGCTGCTGCTCACCTTCAGTCTCACTGCTACAGGGTAGCTCCCTCCCTGAAGTAACAATCTCACCAGTCCAGGCTGCAAGTATGTGGTCTGTCTAGGTCTCCCCTAGGCTACCAGACCCACATGCTTGTCTCCAAGCCTGACTGCGTGTAATTGCATTAACACATGGTACAGCATTATCAAAATCCTTCCCTATCAAGACATCTGCAGGATGGTAGTTTGGTACCCTTGTTGTCTAAAGACAACCTACTACTGGCATTTTGTCCTTCCCACGTACTGGTTCTCTCACCTTTTGTTCCCCACCTTGCCTCCATGGACATCTATATGCCACATGGTCCCACTGGTTGCATTCAAAACATTTAATCCCAGGTCCTAGACGTGTAACTGAACTACTGGCTTCCCCTGCTACTGGCATATTCTGTTAGGGCAGTCTGGGTTGCCCACCATGGGTTTCATTAGACTCATAAGCAGCACTGGCTGTCCCTTTCCTATGCAGTGATGCCCTGCTTGCTAGGTATAGGTCTCCCTTCTTCGCCAACTCATCTACAGTAGAACACTATCAGCTAACCAGATCCTCATGTCCTCAGGCAAAGTGCTAAGGGCTTGTTCCCTCACCAAAAGGTCTGCCAGTCCTTCAAAAGTGGTGAGCTGACATCTACTCACCCACCTATGAAAATAAGTGCTCAGTTCAGCAACATATTCACACACACTTTCAGCTGCCTTGCATATATGCTCACAAAACTTTTTCCTATACATTTCAGGTGTTAGCTTAAAAAATTCTAGCAAATAATTGTTTACAACATTATAGTTTAAAAAAACATTGCCAGACAGTTTGGACAAAACAGTTACAGCTTTACCATGGAGTAAGAGGGTCAGGAACCGTACCCAGAGCCTTTGGTCTACATCATACTGTTTACATACACTCTCAAACATATGGAATGAAACTATCCAAATTATCCCCCTCTGTAAACTGTGGAAGAAGTTTACTGACCTTTTGTGCTTCTGTGGTTCGGTTACTCCTTTCCTCATTGCCTCCATGACTCTGGTGAAGAGTCAGTATCCACTTTTCATGGTGCCTCTGCCTCTCCTTCTACTCAGCTTCCAGGCATAGCAGTTTCTCATTCTCCTCAGCCTGCAGATAGCACAGTTTCTCATTTTCCTCACTCTCTAGACGCCTCAGTCTCTCTGCTGCTTCTATTTCCAAACGTTTGGCCTCCAACTCAAGTCTCTTTAGCTCCAGACAGATTTTTAACTCCTTTGTAGAAAGGCTGAGCTGACCATTCTCTGAGTGTTGTACATCTCCACAACCAGTCTGATCATCCTCCTGGTTGCTATTCTCTGATACAGTTGTGACTAAAGCTACAATCATGTCTGCTTTAGTACGGTTTCCATGCACCAGTCCTTTAGCCTGCCTGGCATATCTCTGCAAACTGGCTCCTTGTCAGCTTGCCATACTCCTCTGCAGACATGCTTGCCTGCTCTCCCTGACTAAACTAAAAAAGAAGCAAAACAATTGTGATCTGAACTCTGAATGCTCACTGCGTGGCTGATTTAGAATAGAAAAACACCTTCAGTGATCACGGTACACAAGCTACAGGAATTCACTATCCACATCACTACAAGCCAATTAATATGTGATGTAGCTAACTCACCACTATCAAACAATTAATATCTGATGGGGATATCCCACCACTGCCAAACAATTAATATGTGGCGCCCGTAGACTGGCCCAATAATAAAGGAGCCTCAATCATCACCACTAGCACCAGTGAGGGGCGTCCACCCTGGGAGGATAACATGTACAATTTCCCTTAAGGGCACATAGAGATCACAGTCAGTCTGGGCCTGGTTTATCCCTTTCTCTCCAGATCCCCAATAAGACTCCCCACTGGCGCAGCTATACAGTTCAGATCTCAGACGAGCAGTCAAGATAAAACCTCCAGTACCGTCTCTGTCCAACCAGTGCTTTGTGTCCCTACCCAAGTAGCTGACACACACACTTTGGTATTTGACTTGTAGACAAACACATTCAGACACTCCTGGGGAAGTCTGGGACAGGTTCATGCTATGCTCCCTTCTGCCCAGTCTATACGGTAGTAAAACCTGCCACCAACTACTCTTATCAGCTACTCTACAGGCCCTTACCAAAGGGTGTCCAATTCTACTGTACAATGCTACTGTTATCCAAATAGTAAGTGTGACTGAAACTAGAAGGCTATTTAAGAATGGCCTATACAGTATCACCAAATACATGCAAGTACTCTCAGACCTTAAAATCTCTACACAAAACAGCCACAGTTGAAAGGTTTAAAATATTTAATAATAAATAATAAAAACACAAGACAATGCTTAATCATTCAACACAGTGACACTAGAGAGTTCAGAAATCACAGGAAAGACTTTAAAAACAACATTGTAGGACAGTCTGACATAAATATAGAAAACAGCTAGACCAATCTGGCTATATTTCTATCTCTAAGAGAAATTATGTTCTAAATTATCTTACAAGGCAAAGTGCTGGTGAGTTGTTGTCAGCTTCAGAACAAAATACAAAATGCTACTCTTACTTTCTGAGATGGCCCTTAAATTGATAATACACATTACTGCTGAGTCATTTCAGATTACATCATTCTTGACACTTTTGCTGAAGTTTCCCAGGCTCACATAACTCAACATTTTAACATTTCCTTTTTGACCTGCACCTGCCAGGAAGTCACAGCAATAAAAGACACTTTACATATGAAACCTAGTAATTACCTATGTCTTAGGACAATAGAAAGAATTTCCTAGCCCAGACATCCTGTCTCTGAGCTTGAGATCATACACAGTTGTAAAATTCTTTACTTATCAGCTTTCTTCCAGCAGAGTGCATTGTGGTTACATTTCTGAAGCTCAACACATAACACAGTTTTCTTTACATTTGTGAAACAAGCCTGTGGATCACATTAATATTTACACTGACACTGAATTATTTACAAAATTCTATCTAGCTAGGCTGGCAATCTTCACACTCACTTTACCTTAGTTTTGATTGATGAATGATATGAAATAGATATTGAATGCATGTCAAAGCTTTCAATTAACTACAAATGGTCCAGCGGAATACAATTCCTATCTAATCTTGCCCATTTTTTGTACATTGAGGAATAATATGTAAAGTGGTAAGCAATGCTAACTTCCGGTTAATTATGGTTATAGACAGTTCGCCTTAAAAGTGCTTAGTCTGTGTAGGCATTGCTTAGCGCCACACAAACAGGCTTAGTCCCACTTACTACTGCTTAAAAGAGCTTACTCCCACTTACCCCTTGCTAATTTCTTTAAAAGAAAAGAAAAAAGGTGTGACAGGAAAGTTGTGAAAAATGGGGCATGCACAGGGAAAGACAATAGGGAAAGTAGCTAGGCATGTTTAGGAAGGGTGTAGGGAAGGTCCATTGCTGTCCATTTTTCTACAGCAACAGCTGTGCATATATACTGAATTTGGAGGTATATTTGGACACTCAGATCCCTGAGAGAAAGATGAGAATGACAATAATGTGTTGTGAAGCGAATTAGACCAGATTATATGTGTCCAGTGGACCCGTGTGTGAAATGGACAGCTATGTATGGGGCGAAATTATTTTTTGGGAACAGATTGCCCCCTTTTTTTTTAAGGTGAGAGTGGGACGTTGTGGAAGGGTAGTAGGTATATTTGGGGAGGTAGGTTGGGTAGGAAGACGGACATGACAGCATACCGGGGCAGTATATGACACGTGGGGGGTAAACACCTTGGACGGGGAGGGGTGTTTGGAAATCGGAAGCCCATGAGCCCCTAAATGGAAACAGTGGGACTGAGGTCCCCCCCATGGGCAGTTACCACTGCACCTGCATGGCCCCGAAGGTGGCTGTGCTGGGGGCTGAGCAGGAGAAGCAGGCTGACCCTCTAGTTGCAGCACGCAACCATCAAGCTGGCATAGCAGATCTCCAAACGCCTTTCGGAGGTTGCTACACACCAATCCCCGGACCTTGCTTTGGGTGACGGTATCTTGTCCATGCCCGCTCCCGGGGTGGGGGGGATGAGCTGCACCCCCTGAGGTGGTTTCACCCAAAGGTGGTGCAGGATCAGTGGATGAGGAGGTCCCAGGGTGGGTCCCAGACGAGCTGGGGCTCAGTGCCACAGCCAGATGAGGTGGGAGAGGTGGTTCCGCTGGGACTGGCCTTCCCAAACGTGCTATGGTGTTGCAGTTTTAGAAGATATGTGGGTTCGTAATAGTCAACATAATCCAGGATTAGTTATAACAGCATGCATAGATATTCCCATTAACCCAAAACAACAGATCTGGAGCAGTTGCACAGCAAACAGAACACATGCATATATGGAACCACTGTGGCCATTACAATGGCATGCAGGTTACATTGATAGCAACAGGCCACCAATGTTAGTATTTCAACATGGAACATTAATAGAAACACATTTCAATATTTGTTGAACAATAGGACATGTATCCCAACAGTAGATTTGGTGTAAAACATACCCATTGATTTGTGTGTTTAGATTATTATTGCCGATATGGGGGGGGGGTGTCAATTAACAACTTGTATATCCTTTCAGTACTCACAACTTTAATGATCATTGCTCTAATAATTGCTCTACAGGTAGTATTACAGTACCCTATGGCCTTGGTTTGGGCAGTGGTATGTTTGTACATAGTTTATACTTCAACCATCTTATAGCTACATTCTACTTCTTTTACCTGGTAGACCTGTAGGGGGAATGTTTGTTAACAATACCTGACTGTTTCTACACATATTTCCAGATTCCTAGTTGATTTATGCATACCGCTTACTACCACTCCCGGGATTTAAACCATGGCCGTGTCTGCTAAAAATACAACAATTTGTGTTTCATCAGAGTGAGCTATTTAGACACTGCTGTCTCTTCCTTCACTGTTTTCTGTCCAAGTCTTTCTTGGTTGTACAATCTGACCTTGTAATTACAACATTCTTATACAGACATTCCTAGACATATTTTTTATGTTGTACAGTGTGAGAAACAGTGGTTAACATAACAGTACTATTGGGAATATCAGATCTTGGTGAATGCAACATGTGAGGCCATACAATACCACAGTAAACACAACCAGTCCAGGATTTATTGCCAGGCAGTTGCACTTTTATTTAAATATGACCTATAATGGGACTATTACTGTCATATAGCTGGTTTATTCAGTAGAAACCATACACATTTTTAATACTGCCTCGTGACATTTTACTCCTTTATATTTATTTGGTATGACTTCTGCAAGCAGGATTGTTACTCACCAACCTCGAGACACAGCCTTTGCAACCTGCTGGCATGGGCTTCCTGATTCACAGCCTGCTCAGCTGGAACTGTAATGAAAATAGAGAAACATTTATGCATACCTATCCATCACATACACAGGCTGGACTTTGGTAAACAGTTACTGCTATGAATACTTACACACTGCTGGGACATCTACCCTCTGTTTTGCTTCTTGGACCCACAGTTCTAAGAGCTCTCCCTTCCTCTATTTCAAGGCAGCACAGTGGTGCCAGACCTGCTCACCAGTCCGAGGATACCAGTGACACTGGTGAGATCATGGGCAAGAATTTCCCAGGCTTCTGCTTTATACTGGGAGCCCTGGTACTGGTCCTGCAGCAGTCTCACGTCATGGTTTCTTACCAGGAGTCCTACCAAGACCTTGAACTCCTGTATGCTCCAGTGCTGTGCCCGAAAGCGCATGCCCTCTCCAACACCTGCCATACTGCCTACAGTGGAGAGCTACAGCCAGTTATGAACTGTATTCCCACCTGCGGGGTTAAATACAGCTGATTTCCTGCCCTTTGCCATGATTGGATGGTTTTGAAAATGCTGAGCTAAGCTACGGGCAAACCTGCTTAGCTAAGACTGGCAATGCTTAAAGGGGCAGGTTCAGCATTGCTTACCAATGAGGAAATCCACTTAGCTGGGCTATTAATTGCTTAGTATTCATATGTAAACAATGCTTACACCCGGTCAGCATAGCTGTGCAATGCTTAGCATTGCTTATATTTCATTACATCGGTCTAACACCTGTATGAGATTGATTCATCATTCATTACATAATATAGAATTACTTACCTTTCCTGACATCCTCCAATGTGCTGTAATTAATTTATTCTTGTGTGACTATACTGTATGGGGCACTTGTGTTTATATGGGGGTTTCACTACTTTATTACACTGACACCTCACATCTAGGCCTAATACACTACTCTGGTTGAGAAAAATAAGTTACTTCCTACATAAATATACAAATAAATTAAAAGTGTTATGTTTACACATACAAAATGGAAATGGCTTCTGTGAGGCTCGAACCATGAATGACTACATGCAGGGCGTACGCTCTAACCACTACACTACTGCACTTATGCATATGCTGGATGTATGTTGCTTTTTAACTTATTGTGCCGTTTCAGCTGGGCTAAGGGTAGCTAAGCAATGGGCACACCCGAGCAGCTACTCTTAAACTTTACTGCATATATAAAAAAAAAAATTATTTGTACCCTTCAGAATATCCATGCTAATGCTAAACCTGTTATTCTATCAACCTTCTGCTTTGTGGGACGTTTGTCCCTTATGGCTTTGTCCACATTCCTTACTCTGATGGGTTGGAAGGTGTGCGCTATGTGCTTATGCTAAACCTGTTATTATATCAAGTTTATGGCTTTGTGGGACAATTGTCCCTTATGGCTGTGTACAGATTCCTTACTCTGATGGGTTGGGAGGTGTGCGCTATGTGCTTATGCTAAACCTGTTATTCTATCAAGTTTATGGCTTTGTGGGACGACTGTCCCTTATGGCTTTGTACAGATTTCTTACTCTGACGGGTTGGGAGGTGTGCGCTATGTGCTTATGCTAAACCTGTTATTCTATCAAGTTTATGGCTTTGTACAGATTCCTTATTCTGACGGGGTGGGAGGTGTGCACTATGTGCTTATGCTAAACCTGTTATTCTATCAAATTTATGGCTTTGTGGGACGATTGTCCCTTATGGCTTTGTACAGATTCCTTACTCTGATGGGTTGGGAGGTGTGCACTATGTGCTTATGCTAAACCTGTTATTCTATCAAGTTTATGGCTTTGTGGCATGATTGCCCCTTATGGCTTTGTCCAGATTTCTTACCCTGATGGGTTGGGGGGTTTATGAGCGTTCCCGCTCATTTTACATTGCCGTATGGCAATTCTAGTGTGCAGGGGGAGTGTATCTTGTGACAGCTCTGCTCTCAAACATGCCCCCTGCAGTCGTACACATTTCTGTTGTACATACTGAAGCACGGCAGCGAGCCTTCATGCATATGTATGGCGCACTGCCATGCTATACGGGAATGGTACCTTCCGTACAGGAATAAGCTATTCCTGTACGGAAGTTTGCTGAATCCCAGGGAATTTCTTTCTTGATAGTACTACTTAAATTGTGCACAATTTTCTTTGCATGTTATAAAGTCTTTATTTTCAGTTATTTTTAAGTGTAATGGGGATACTAATATAAACAGATGCTCCTGTTTTTTTTCTATGTGTTTTTGTTTCTTTATCCCTTCTTCTTTCTTTCTCACTCTTCAGTTTCAAGAAATGTAGGTACTGCAATGTAAAAAAGGATCTGGTTAAAGCAGTATGACAAAAGAAAAAACAGTATGCTTGTTCTCATTCTTGCATAGGGGAATGACTGGGTTAAAGCCATTAGCTTAATCTAGTAACAAGTTTTAACAGAAAAATAGAAAGCAAGTAAATGAAAAATAATACTGAATATTAGAAGGCTTTTTTTCTAATAGACAGTTTTGTGTCTAGTTCTCATGTCTCTAGTAGACAATCTGATAAGGACAAATGGCTTGAAGAAAATGTCTTCTAAAAACATTCAAGTGTTTTCCCAGCTGAGAGAGCTATAAAGATAAGACAAAACCAGAGACTACTTAATAGAACCACAGGCTATACCATGCAACTTAGCACGGACAACCTTTCTTTTAGGTTAGTTCAAGTCTGTGTATATGGCTGTCAGTTTGGAATGTTTGTTCCTATTAGGATGGTAAAACTTTAATATTTGAGATGCACATAGTTTTGTGTGCTATTATTACATTAATAGGTTTTAGGGGGTATTGTAAGATGTGACATAGGCCCAAATGGAGATGGCAAGAAACCACTGTATAAAACATTAGCCTGCCAAGCACTACATGTATGTAACACAAAAGCTGAAGCTAGACATTTAATAAAAAAAGCTGTTACACATAAAATGTGAGAATAATAATCTCATAAAAACATGAAGCTTTCTATAATGTCTTTAAATGTTATTGGTCTTACAGATAAATACAAAAAAAAGAAAGAGTAGTGAAGTATATTAAAAAATGTACAGTGCCAATAGCTATGCTACAGGAGACACACTTGGCAAAAATCTCAACCCTTAAGACATTGTTGCATGCCTAGGAGCTATGCAAATAATATCCAGTTGCCTTTTCAGTCTCTATTCCCAAGCTCTTCTAAACTCTTCTGCTTGATTTTTTTAAACAAAAGATATCTTTATTAAATTATCAGGTATGACATAGGCAATCTTACATTTATATAAATGAAAATAAAAAAATAACACAATCTCAGTTGCAAACATTATACATTACAAACCATGCCGATACAACTGTGGCTGCAAACATTATACATCACTTATAATCTATTCAGTCACTGTCAAACATTACACAGCTCATACAAATCATGCCTTCTTTTAAACCTCATTCCTCCTCTGCACGTGATGTTCCCACAATTTCCATGTTTCCTATGTAATTTGCTCCTACCATTTTCTAAAGATCCCAATTCCAGTTGATTTATCTCTGTTACTATATTCACTACTTCAAGTAAAGTTGGTTTAGACTTTGATATCCATTGTTTAGTAATTGCTTTTTTTGGCAGCCAAAATTATTAGACATAGGAAAGTCTTACTATGTCTAGGCAATTCCAATTCTGTATCATAGCTCAAAAAATCATTTCCTTAGTTACACCAATTTGCTCAACTAGTGTCTCTAATACAGTAGTCTGCAGGGAATTTTTTAAATCTGCCAACTCATTACACTCCCAGAAAACATGTTCCCAGTTACCTCTTTCTTCCCCATCACACCTCCAAAATTTGCTCTCTACCTCAGGAAAAAAATTTTTGCAGTCTACTTGGAGTAGAAAAATGCCTATGCAAACACTTCCAAGCACAGATCCTAAATCTTACACACATTATGTTAGTAGTATATCCTTCATCCAGCTAAGATCTTTCATATGATGCTAAGCAGTTCTATCCGTGCTGCTTGGTTGTTGAGATATTTAGAAAAACATGAAATTTATTAAAATATAAACATTATATGAAAACAATTACTATCTCTTTACCTGCACTAGACGCACTAGACAGAGGTAAAATATCAACACAGTTGTGTTTGCCATTGTGTAACCTTTAAGATGAAATATTTTAGCACTTTTTATATGGAGTGACTTTAAAATTATTAATGTAAATATGGACAAGCAATATTTGAAGCCAAGAGGCATCAGCAGAATGTAAATGCGGAAGCACCTACAGGCATCACCCGGCTGTAATGAGTTAATGAAAAATGTTTAAAATGTGTCATTGTTTAATGTGTGAGGTTAATAAAGGAGTTGAAAAAATATATAAATATGCCTCTCAATTTAAGAGCTGCAACAGACATCTAAAACTCATTCTCAACTTGAGGTAAGGCACAAAAGTATGGAAGGGGAAAGCTGAACAAAGATGAAACCATTAATTTTTGTATTATTCTGAATTAACAGATCTTGAACAGTCCATCCTTTCTGTTGGAAGATTGTGAAAAAAAGAAAAAAACAGAGCCAGGTCATGAAAACTGCCAAAAATACTGGCATGCAAGTAGTAGCTGTACCTATAAATTTTGCAGAAAGTCCTCTTAAATGGGTGCAAAGTAGTTCCAGGTCAACAATATTAACCTTGCACAGCTTGCAGTCAGGAGAAATCACAGCACCTACGCTTGAGGAAGCCACTTCACCTATGAGCCACAGTCAAACACTGTGCTCACCATCACGATTCTCTGACACTGCCATCCTAATAAACAACTGTTGTCAACTAACATTTCAATACATATGGATGCAAAAACTATATATATATATATATATATATATATATATATATATATATATATATATATATATATGTATGTCTCGAAGGCTACAAGTTTTTTACATCAGTAATCTCCCAATGCTCATTATATACTACATACAGCAGTGGGACATAAAATATTCACAAAATGATCATGTTTTCTTCATTTTAAAATGCATACTTCTAAATGTCGTAAGCACCAGTTATGCTATGAATCAGGCCAGTGACTATTAGTGAAAACTCACACTGGGGTTGCAACCAATGGGAAGAGAGGGTCTAATACCAGCTGCCACAGGTCAAATGCAAGAAGTGCAGAGTAACTCACCAGGTATAACAACACAGAAATGAATCAGACTACGGGAAGGAATGCAATTATTTTTAAATTAAAAGTACACCTTGATACTTAACAAATGTGCCCACAATGATTCAAAATCACAAAAAGCATTATAAAACATCAGGAAACTAATAAATGAGGCAACTTCAGCACAACAAATGTCATATCCATCTACCAGGGTTTAAAAGTATGATAAAATGGATTGTAGTTTTGAACACCAAGGAAGTGGTGGTGGTGGTGGTGGTGGGGGGGGGCAGTGAAATCAGGGAATAAATGGATATTTAATTCTGAAAGAAAATGTGTGGAATACACTGTAGAATTGCTTCTTTCAATTAAACTGTGGCGGATATGGAATGATAATTAGGTGGTACTGCAGAAGACATCACATCTAATGGTCTACTTAATCCATACATACATAGTCAGCCACACACCAAGGCTACTTAGGGACACTGCACCTGAAAGTCAGCTAACAGACAGTTGTTGTTGTTGTTGTTTGTCTTTCGGCTTTTCCCAGTAAGGGGTCGCCACAGCGGAACTCCAGTCCACTAATGATTGGCAGTAGATTTTTACGAAATGCCGAGGTGCCAGCTCGACACCCAACCTTCAACGAAGGCACGCCCATTTACGCACGCATGTCTTTCAAACGCTACCCAACCGCGGGGAGGACATGCAGACTCCACACAGAAGGCACTCCCAAGCCAAGCCGAGAATCGAACGGGAGAACCTCTTGCTGTGAGGTAACAACGCTACCGTCGTACCACCGCGGCAGTGATAGGCAAAAAGAAACCAACCACTCAATGATTAATGGTCCACAGGATGGTCCCCTTTTTCATATCACAGCAACATTAGCAGAAGCTAAAGTTTTGAAGGTGAAAGGTAAACAGTAAGTCTTATGTTGTGTGGCAGAGAAGTGGAAAGCTCATTGGGTTACCAGGATGGCATGCTCATGGTCTGAAGAGGAACAAACCATATCATATTAAAAAAAAAAAAACAACAGAAAGGTGATATATGTTATTAGTGCTTGCAGAGACTACAACATTTGCAAACAGCAACAGACAAGATTTGAACGTAAATCATAAAACAAATTTTAATACAGTATTTGAAATAGTAAACATTCTGAAATATAAACACAAAAAACAGCGCACTTTAACAAAGCACTATTTAAAAGGCAACTCCACACAGCTGTAATTATTTTTCTTAATTAAAAATTTTCTTTTTTTATTTCTTTTTTATTCCAGTTACTCCAACAGTATCATATCTAAAATAAATGATTTAGTTATTTATCCACCCCTAGTCTGTGCCACAGACTACACTTCTGCACACAACTTAGGCTTCTGGGAAATCTGGCATTATTTGTTACAGCATCTGCTGTATCAGAGACATTCTCTGCCTGAGACAGCTATATCTTAACAAATATGCAGCCTTATCACACAAAAATCATAGGCAACCAATTCTGGCAGCAATAACCTGACAAGAACATTCTGGTTTGGGGAGTTTGAAACTAGGCGAAGATTTCCTGTGAAGAAAGCCAAGTTAGTCTGCAAGTGTGAGCTCTCACTGCATACCTCTCAACTGTACAGAATTTTGCACAAATGTCCAGATTTTTGTATCATATTTCTGGTCCGTTTTTCATAAAATTGTATTTTCTGGTAAATTAGTGGCAAACCATTAAAGACTGAGGTTACAAAATCATGACAGACATTTGAATTTCAGACTTCATACCCTTCAGAAAATTCATGCAAATCAAAACTTGCTATTCTATCAACTTTCTAAGTTTGTAAGAGCAGTATATTTAAAAATTCTCCCTATTTTTGGGCCTTTGCCCCACTTTTCTTAATGGCATTGTCCAGATTTCTTGCTTTAATAGGTTGAGAGGTATGGCTCTCAATCACAGATGAGCAATAAATACACAGACCAACAGACTGACTGATACCTTGGCCTCTGATAGTGAAGAAAGGTACCTACAATCAGTTTTCAAAGATTTAACAAATGCCATTTTTGCAACTCTTTCTGAAAGATTTCAGAGCTGCTGCTGCATTTCTGTTTTGGTATCTGCTGCCAAAAATAATTGAAGGGCACCACTGAAAATGATTTAATACTACAATCTCCAAAGACATCAAAATAAATCAATAATTTGGAGTACTATCACACTATGCCAATGTGTACTTGTCAGATTAAAAAACAATATGAAAGCAGAGTAGCAGGACTAGTCATTTGACAATATACAATATGGCTCTAGGTGATGTGGTCATGTTGACTGATGTCATCAAATCGTCATAGATATTTGCCGGTGATAAGTGGGATGAGGACCCTGATGACTCTGACATGCTAACAGTGAGTGGGGGGGTGTATGCGTCCTTATTGGCTAGTATGTGCCTACCATAAAGCCCAGCAGCCCTAGGTCAAACATGAATTAAGAAATTGCTACACTCAATGTAGGTTCACTGACAGGGTGCAGCTTAGAAGTGGATGACATGATGGTAAGGAGGAGGCTGGACATCCTATGTACAGTATCCAGGAGACAAAATGGAAGGGCAGTGCAGCAAAATCACTTGGCTTGGGACCCAGAGTCTACTACTGAGGAGGAGGACAGGCTAGAAATGGTGTGGAAAATGCAGTGAGGGAGAGGTTTCAGAAGACAGTGAGGAATGTCATCAAAATGAGAGACTCATGGCAAATCAGACACCACTCTAATGATAGGGCAGTATTCATAATCTCAGTCTGTGCCCCATAAGAGGGTCGTGACAGTGGGGAAAAGAGTGCAGAGTGCATTCAGAAAGCAGCTGCAGAACCTACTAGATAAAGCAGACCAACATGAATTGGAGTTGATAGTGGGTGACCTGAATGCACATACTGGGACAGATAGAACAGGATATGAGGATTGCCTGTGTCCACAAGGGTGGGGCAACAAGAATAAAGGAGAGGTTATTCTAGACCTCTGCCTGGCAAATGGCTTGAAGGCGACCAACACATGGTTCAGCAAAAGAGACAAGTCATAAGATCACATACGAGAGTGGGTAACATGCCAGCCAGGTAGGCTTCCTCCTAGTAAAGAAGGGGCGGTGGGGTAGAAGTCATCCCATTAAAACAGCTGGCCCACAAAATAAAACACTTGTTGCAACAGCCAGCTACAAGTAGTGGTCATAGAAGGCTCTAAGGTCAGCAGACACCAGGCTGAAAACCTGGAAGGTAATGGCACTAGCACTTCAAGAAGAAAAAGACAGGTGGAGCTGAAGAAGAAAAATGGCATTACCTCAAAACAGCATGTAAGAGGACTACAGAACAAATAAGCAGCCAAGCCAGGTACAGAAATAAGGTACATACACAAAGCTGGTGGTGGAATGCAGAAGTCCAGGAAGTCATCAAAAGAAAGGAGAAGTGCAGAAGAAAAGTGGGAAATAGAAAAGATGTACCAGGCTAGGAAGGAATACTGGCTGGCTAACAAAGAAGCTAAGACAGGAGCTGCAATAGCAAAGAACAAGGCATCAGAGGCACTATCTGCTTCTGGAAAGTAACTCAGTAGATGGCACAAACTACATCAGGCTGCAAGGCAAAGACAGAAAGATAAAGAAGACAGTCGGACACTGTTCATAAGGGATGCTAGCAACATCTTCCTCACCAGTCCAGAGGATATCAAAGGCAGATGGAAGAAGTTCTTTCAGCAGCTTCTGAATGAATAAACCCCCACAAAAGTTATACTATCCAGACCCAATCTAGAATGAAAGAAAAGGAGAGGAGCCCCCACCATAAATGAAGTAAAGACAGCACTAAGTAAAATGAAGTCAGGGAAAGCAGCAGGCACAGATGAGGTCACAGCAGATATGATAAAGGTGTTAGGTGAGACAGAGGAGAAATAGCTCTTGATGATACTCTGAGCAGTATGGAGAGAAAGGTATATCCCAGATGACTGGAGAATAAGCATAACAGTGCCAGTGTTCAAGAACAAAGGGGACATTCACAACTGTGGGCAGCGTAGAGGTATCAAACTCCTATCACACTGCAAGAAAGTTCTGGAGAGAGTGATTGATAAATATTAAGACTAGTAGAAGTGATATGGGAGATGAGCAGTTTGGACTCAGATCAGGATGCAACATAACTATCCCAATGTTTCCAGTGTGACAGATACTCCAGAAGCTACAGATGAGGAAAGAGTCCAACTGAGCATTCCTAGACTTGGAGAAAGCATATGAAAGCATATGACAACAGTCAGGCATGGGTGTCAAAGAAGGTAGGACAGTGACATTGAATACAAAGAAATGGCGACAGTTGACATGACAACCTGACCACATTTTAAAAAAAAAGGGCTTGATAATGATAAAGCTCTGGAAGAAAAACAAAATTATGCCATCATCCACCAAGCCACTTTGGAGTACAACAAACCAGATGACAGCAGTATGCATGTGGTATCAATGCTGCACAGAAATGCAAGACAATCCAAAGAAAGCTGATTTGGGCAGTCCTGTAGTGGTTCAAAGGTCCAAAGCCATTTGTAGAATTAGTACAGGCTATGTACCAGGACCCAATGACTCAAGTGGAAAGAGTGTTCAGTCTCACAGTGGGGTTCCGAGTGAGAGTGGGTGTGCATCAGGGTTCAGCCCTAGACCACTACTCATACTGGTGATGGAGTACATTATCAAAGAGTTCAGAGGCAAAAGATCAACAAAGTTGCTGTATGAGGATAATGTGACACAAATCAAGAAGTTCAGCAAAGGATAGAGGAATGAAATGAAAAACTGAATGCACATGGGTACAAATAAGACCGCTGTAATAGCAGCAAATGGGGGAAATCAGAAGAAGCTGAGAACTGAGATAGAAGGGAAAATAGTAGAACAAGTTAACAGTTTCAAAGTATATGGGCGGGATGGAGGAATAGAAGGGAAGTCTGAATGAGGTCAGAGGCACTGCAGCCAACTAGCACAGAGTAGAAGGGTTAGTGTATGACAGAAGAATGCCAAAGAAGCTGAAAAGTAAGGTGTGCAAAACAGTGGTGCAACCAATACTACTGTATGGTACAAAACATGGTCTTTGAAGGCAGAGCAGTTGACGATGGTAGACGTGATGGAGATGAACTGCCTGAGATGAGTGGTAGGATACACACTGTGGGACAGACAAAGAAATAAGGACATAAGAGCAGAAGCCAAAGTAGTTCCAATTGCAGAAAAAGTCAAATAGAACAGAAAAGATTATAGTGGTTCAGGCACATGTGCAGAAAAGCAGAATACAATCTAGTGAAGAAGCTTTGGGACAGACAGGAAGAAGAAAAGGTGATGTCCAGCACAGAGGTAGATGGACTGTGTGAAAGAAGACCTACAACAGTCAGGCATGGGTGTCAAAGAAGGTAGGACAGTGACATTGAATAGAAAGAAATGGCGACAGTTGAAATGACAACCTGACCACATTTTTAAAAAAAAGGGCTTGATAATGATAAAGCTCTGGAAGAAAAACAAAATTATGTCATCATCCACCAAGCCACTTTGGAGTACAACAAACCAGATGACAGCAGTATGCATGTGGTATCAATGCTGCACAGAAATGCAAGACATTTCAGTATTTGTTGGGAAACCAACCAAGTTAGTATATGTATTGGGTACAATTCAGCCACCAGACACGTACAGAAGATTTATACAGTACCACAACCTGTAATACTTGATCTAGCTGCTTTTGTTATGGATGAAAAGGGTTTCCATACCAGCCCACTCAACCAGTTAACAAATAAAAAGTAAAATAATAAAACAAGGAGGTTATTGTATAAACAGCAGAAGAACCATGGGACTTATGGTTATATACTGGAAGATGCAAGAAACACTCTGAAGGAAAATACAGAGAACGACCAGAAAACAGATATGATTGATGGGGTCCTACCTTATCATTTCATCCATTTGGTGAAGTTTGTCTGCCATTGCTGGGTGATCAGGACCATATCTGTGTCCACAATGATCCACTCCAAGGAAATGAGCAATAAGAACATCCCATTCACCAGCTTCAACTGAAAAAATATATATATTAGACAAAGAAGATCCTCCATCCTAATTGCAAGCCTGATCTATGGGCAGTTCTGTATACAAATATAATTGCTGCAATAAAGCAGCCAACACTGGATGTTAAGAGTTGCTACATGAGCTTAATATAAAGCATTGCATTCTGTTACACACTCTTACATTAAAAGACTTTCTTCTGCTGCAGCACCAAACCACATTTTCATTACATCTGACAAAAAAGAAACAACTACATAATGAAACCATTTAACTTTAGCTATTTTTCTGCTGACTCCTGTTTTAATGCATACTAATTCACTTTTAGATTCTGCTGAATTTAATTCTCCAAAATCAATGTTTTGTCAGACACTTGAATGTCTACCCTATGTTAGTATTTCACACTGGCTCACCAAGTTGCTCACAATGAAAATCTTTAACTCGTTTCTTAATCAGTAACCAAGCAAGCTAAACAGATATTATACCATGACCCCCCCAAAATGTGCACGCTGATTGGCCAGCGTGTCCGTTGTAAATCGAGTTATACTAATGGAAAAAGGTCCGGTCGTCCGGACTTTTTTCCATTAGTATAACTCGGTTTTTTAAAACACTGTCTCGCTATGTTAAATGGGTTTAACATAGCGAGACAGCTGTAAAATAAGCAACAGAGATCTCCGTTGCTTATTTTAAAGCTGTCTCGCTATGTTTAACCCATTTAACATAGCGAGACAATGTTAACAACGGAGAAAGCAAGATCTCCGTTGCTTTTTTTAGTGTTTCGCTATGTTAAATGAGTTTAACATAGCGAGGCAGTTTTAAAATAAGCAACGGAGATGTCCGCTGCTTATTTTAAAACTGTCTCGCTATGTTAAACTCATTTAACATAGCGAAACACTAAAAAAAAAGCAACGGAGATCTTGCTTTCTCCGTTGCTTTTGCCCACAGTTCTGATGTACTGCGCAGGCGCGCAGTACATCAGAACTGCCGCGGATGCCAGACATCTGCGGAAGGGCAGTAAACAGGCATTATACTATGCCATTATTTAAGAAAAGTAATGGTTTCTTTTCTTAAAATATGTCATGGTATAATAGCAATAACCCACTTCTGGGTTCGCCCTCGGGACCAAACCACGCCAACCGTGGGTAAATTTAGCATTACCCACACCCAGGCGTGGGTTATTGCTATATTACATACCCTCTTAGTTGTGTCCAAGCTCAGCATTCACATAATAAGTTCAGGATACATACTAGGCTAGCTGCCCTTGCAGGCCATTTTAAGCCTAGCAAATTTCCCTTTTTGTGCTCAAATTAACCTATCCTATTTGGTTAGAGGCTGGCCTTAACCATTCCATGACCAATAATTATATATTACCCCTAATGAGAATAACTAGGATCATATCATTGATAATTTGAGGGGACCCATTCATGGGATTAAGCATTTAGGAGCAACAACTGGGTCAACTCCGACAGGCATATAGATAGTATGATAGCTCCCTAGAATAGATGGCTTCCCATAGGACACAATAATGCATTTTTCTGGCAATTAGTCCATGACTTTGGAACGAGTTATTTCTTTGGAAGAAATCTTCCTGTACGATGGTTAAGTCATTTGGGGATTCAAGGACTTCCTGTTCCTAGATACCAGTCATCTGCAAACAGTCAGCCAGAGTCCTCTGGTACTGGCTTTTACTTCAGAAATGTAGATGCAAACAGGAAAGAACCCAGCACAGAACCCTGTGAGACTCTACTGGTGACTGGTCTCTATTTGGTGTTAACTTCCACTATGTTGATTTCCTGCATCCTATGTGTGAGCCAGTTGGCAACCCACCGGATAACACAGGGGATTATTCTCAGTTTATTTAGCTTTTCTACAATGCCTGAGTGGGGAATTGTGTCAAAAGCTTTGGCCAGGTCAAGGTATGTAGTGTGTACAGTTTTGCCTTCACCCATTTCATTGGTGACCTTTTCAAACAAAACAAAAAAAAAATAAATCCACCAAGTTATGTAAGCATGACCTGCCTTTGACAAATCCAGACTGAAACGGGTCCAGTATTTGAAGGTTTCTTTATGTCCTGATCGATTAATTCCATAAGTCTTTCCATGGCTTTGCATAAAGGCTGGTCAGAATTATGGATCTATAATTGTCTGGGTCTATGGGAGGTCCTCCTTAATGGAGGGGAATGACTACAAAACCTGTATGAAGGCCGAGATGGACAAGTGTTGCTAGGGGTGTGGTTAAATTGTGCTTCATGCTATTTACAATGCACCAAGGGATATTGTCAGGATCCATCAATGCAATATTGTTAGCTTTTAATAGAACTTTAAAACTTGGACTTGTGTGACAGCTGGAGGTGAGACAGTTTCAGGTATATATATATTGACAGATAGACTGAGGGGAGAGAGGGGTAAAGTTAGAGCTAAATTTATCTGCCAGTATGTTAGCTATATCTTCAGCCTCTGTGTAGGTAACATCATTCACAATCAGCTCATTGCATTTCTGCATTATGCTTTTGACATTATGAATGTAACTAAAAACGCTTTGTGACCGATTTTGGCTTAATAAGAATCAGATAATAAAATAATCATAAAAATCAGATCGGATTTAATCAACCACATCTTTTGCTGTTTTTACTACTGTACTGTTACTTATCTGACTCTGTGGTCAGCAATGTACTTGCATTCTTCTAGTGTCACACCTGAATAAAGGCAATAAGTTGAACCACTTAAATAGTTACCAAGGTAAAACCTCACACATATATAAATAAATTATGTCACTTTTCTGCAACTCTCAAGTAAGCAAAATCAAATATTATGCAAGGTTCTCATCATAACCTTAGACAATGTGAGAAGACATTCACAGGTTCATAGGTCCTTACTAAGCTTACGGTCAAAAAAAACATCAAGAAGTTCAGCCACATCACCCAGTACTGGTGGGAGACTAGTACTGCCCCAATATTAAGGAGACCTTCTCCACAAATATTCCACTAGACACTCCATAGCTAGGACTCATCTAATCTCTACTCTTCTATATGCTTCACCAATAAATACTCATTAATCTCAGAAAATCAGATTTAAACAAACTGAAGTCCTGCTATAACAAAATCACAAGATTCACTACTAACCTCCCTTACTGATCACATCACTGCGGAGCACTTCATAAACTAAATTGGACTGACCTACCCAATCTTCTATCCATTAACCAACTAACTTTCATTCATTCCATCTTCCACCATCCAGACAACTGCCCAGCATTCAAGAGCCTAGTGCAGCCCTATTCAAACAGCACGCCACTAAAACCCTCCAACAAACGACTACACAAAGTAACTAAATCTAATAACTGTTATGGTAACTCTATTGTCCCAACAAATATCTAAGTCCTGGAAATGCATACCTCAGACATTACTAAATTTTAGCAACACATCCAAATTTAAACTACTGCTTAAGGAACATCTAACCAAAAACTGCTTTTGCTCCTGCACTAATCCAGGCTGATCATTCTGCCTTTCCTTGTTCTTACAACCAAAATATCTCTTCCCTTACTAAATTCTAACATCCAAACTATCCCTTCTCTCACGGATTTCCAATTTCTCTCTAGCCCGAGCTCACTACTGCTCCTACTTTTATCTGCCTACCTCAAGCTTCCTACATTTCATCATATTCCCTCCTTCTTGTACTTCACCTCAACATTGCCTTTGCTCTCACTGGTTAGAACAAATAACACTAGCAGCAATCAGCCATATTCTTGCTCATATACCATACATGTATCTCATAAATATTTAACACCAATAGCATGATATTGATCTACTGATCAGTCATCTCTCTATGATGGCAAAGGCTATTTTTCATGCTAGTTTAGTTGTTAGCTTTCTTTTTTTTTCCATTTTATATTATTCACAATTTTTATTGTTTATGTGTAAACTATCTACTACGTATATTTACCAAAGTCATGTACTCTTGATTGTTATAGAGTTCTTATATTGTTTGTAATGTGTTTTTGTAATGGAGCTTTTCTCCCCAGACATCCACTGAAAAAGGGCCACTGGCCCAGTTGGACATCCCCGGTAAAGAAATGTAAAATAAAATAAATATTCCTGGAGAAACTTTGCAGTCACTCTTCCAGTAATCCATTTTTTTAAACAAGAAACATCTTTATTAAATTATCACGTATGACGCAGGCAATCATACATTACATAAAGCAGGGGTCTGCAACCTTCACTATCAAAAGAGCCATTTTGGCCCCTCTACCACTAAATAAAATTCATCAGGAGCCACAAAACCTATTTGATCCCTAAAATCAAGATAACACAGTGTTGTTGTTGTTGTGTCTTTTGGCTTTTCCCGGTTAGGGGTCGCCACAGCGGAACGCCGATCCGCTAATGATTGGCAGTAGATTTTTACGTGCCGAGTTGCCGGCCCTGACGCACAACCTTCAACGAAGGTACGCCCATTCACGCATGTCTCCACACAGAAGACGCTCTAGCTGAGAATCGAACAGGACGTCTTACTGTGAGGCGACAACACTAACGCAGCACCACAGTGTATGAAGTTTAATATACACTTATTATACTAAATATAAAAGAACTAAGTTTATAAGAGCAATATTTAAAATCCGTTCCTATTTTTGTTCATTTGTTGGGATGCTCTCAGTGTGTGTTTGTGTGTTCATAGGTTCATAGGTTCATACTAGGCTATCTGCCCAAGGGCATTTATAAGCCTAGCCCATAGTTATGTGGCTTTCGCCACCCCTTTAGTTTGAATAAAAACTATGCCTATCATTTTTCTGTGCCTCTGTCAAGCAGTGACACTGAAGTAATCCCTGGGGTATATCTGCGATCTCCCATCCATTGGTCAAGATTCCTCTTGAACAAGGCCAGTGCTCTGCCTCACATGTGGATTTTGTTCCACAGCATAGGGAGTCTCTGGGTGATGAATCTGTCCCTCAGCACGTTCTATTTATAACCTTGTGGTTCTGAGGGATCTAGATTTTTGAGGTGAAGCATATTCATCAAATCTGGGTTTGACATGGCCTTATATGTCAGGCACAGGACACCTCTGAGCAAGCGGTATGAGACTGAATAAAGCTGGAGTTCTTTCAGTCGGGCAGCATAAGACATATTTTGAGACCCTTTATCCTTTTGGTGAGGAACTTTTGGGGCCTTTCAAGCTGCATCAGGTGTCTGGTCAGATACATTCGAGCGGGCATTGTACTCAATCATAGGTCTAATGAGTGATGAGTAATGACCTCCCATGATCTAGATGTGAATCCCTTCATGATCAGGTGGGCGATATAGAAGGTTTTCCTAACTACTTTAGCAACATGAGTGTCAAGCGAAGACTACTGTCAACTTGGGTCCCCAGATCCCTGATGACTTTTTCTGTGCTCAGTGGATTGTCACCTATATGGTAGCTAGGGGTAACCTTGTTTTATGACTATGCATTTTTGGCGTTTAACTTCAGGCCATGGCTCTGGCACCAGTTATCCGTTTCTGTGAGGCCCTTCTGGAGGATATCTGTGTCAGATGTGTCATCTGCAAACTTTGTCTAACCCTCCTGTGTTTGCTTGTACTTCAGAAAAGTAGATGCCGAACAAGAGTGGACCCAGGACTGAGCCCTGTGGGACACCACTTGTGACAGGCTTTGAGTCTGACATGGCTCCAGCAACTCTGACCCTGTGGGTTCTGTCGCTTAGCCAGTTTGCAACCCATCTTGTGATGTATGGGTTTACATTCAAGCTGAAGAGTTTTATGATACCTGAGTGGGGTATTGTGTCAAGGCCTTTGCCAGGTCGAGGTAGGCTGTATGGACTGCCTTTCCCTCATCAATGGCCTTGGTGACGGTCTCGAAAAAGTCAACCAAGTTTAAGAGGCAGGATCTGCCTTTGACAAAGCCAAACTGGGTTGGATCCAAAGTCTGCAAGTTCCTATGTCTTTATTTATGAGTTCCATTATGATCCTCTCCATGGCTTTGCAGATAAGGCTTGTCAAGCTAATGGGCGGTAATTTCCAGGGTCTGTGGAGGCACCGCCCTTATGAAGTGGGACCACAGTGTGCGCCACTCCTTGGAGGTGCGTATCCTGAGGTGAGGCTAAGATTAAACAGCTGTCCTAACTGTGGGTTTAATTCCTCGTTGAGTTCACACCATCCGGTCCCATGGATGCTGTGTTTTTGCCTTAGTGAGGGCAGTTCTCACCTGGGCGTTGGAGATGTTTGGGGGCTACAATCCTCTGGAATAGATATCTCCTTTGGGGGGGGGGGGAGAAGTTTGCACTGAACCTGTCAGCCAGTATATTAGCAATGTGTGTAGGTTCAGTAATTTTCACATCATTTTGAACTAATTCTGAGCATATCTGGGAGTTTCCTCCTAGGTTTCTAACATAGCTAAAGAAGGCCTTATGATTGTCTTTAGAGTCCTTTTCTCTCAAAATTTGCCTTGGATGATTTTATGAGAGCTCTTAGTTTTTTACTTATAATGATCAAAGGTGTCTTACCTTTCAAGGATTTTGCTCTATCTTGTAGTAGCTTCCTCCTTTTGTTGTAGAGCTTGTTTATGGCTGGGGTCCACCAGACTGGCCTTTGGTACAGAGAGTCTTAGTTTTGGTTGGGATTGCCTGATCCATGCAGTCCTGTAGGTGCTGGTAGAAGGCATTTGTAAGTGATTCAGCGGTTTGAGTAATGTTTACCACTGGCTCAGGGGCCTTAAAGGAGACCACACTAGTTTTGAGAAGTTTTTCACTGTGGTCTTTTTGTTTCAGGTGGGGCGGATGAGGACCTCCAGCGAGATTAGTTTATGATCTGATCTCACCAGTGTTGAACATTTTGATCCCATGTTCGTGATGATGAGATCAAGTATGTTTTCACCTCTTGTGGGGATGGTGACTAGTTGTTCCATGGCATTTGAGTTTATGAACTCCAGGAATCTTTGGGTTAGAGTGTTCGGGCTTGAGTAGTGTTCCCAGTCTATATTAGGGTAGTTGAAGATACCTAGTATGATGGTGTTTGGAGAAACATTTATCCCCTCCAATGTTTTCAGGAAGGCCATGTGAGGTTCCTGAGTTTGAGAGGGTGGCCTGTAACATGCTACAAATTGCAGAGCAGTCTTGCCTATGGTTAATTGCACCTGGATGGTCTCCATGCATGTATGCGTTGCCACCAACCTTGAGGTGTGGGTGTCCTTTATGAATATGGACACCCCTCCTTTCTTGGTGTTGTCCGGATTTTGGGCCGAACGCATGATATGAGGTGAAACCTGTTAGTGCTGGGGTGCTCTCAGGAGCCTTGAACCAGGTTTCTGTCACAGCACAGACATCGATGTTCTCCATATTGAGAAGGGCCTCGCATCTTGAGATTGAGACTTCTGGCATTGAGCAGCATTACCCTTAGTTTTTTCCTTTTGGTGTTCTAGGGTGGTAGGTTTAGAATTTGAGCCTTGCCTAAAAAGGCACTAGCCAATATCCGGAAGCCCAGGGTGACAGGTGCAAGCCGAGAAGCAGCGTGGCTTGTCCAGCATGTCATCCCAGGCAGATGAATGACACCAGAATTTAAGCCAATTATTAAAGCTGATCATCTTATCACTGTATTGTGGCATCATTCTAGGTGAAGGTAGGATACTGCTCAAGGTCAGGGTCATACCTGCCTGGGCTACATAATCAGAGAGCTCTCGGCGTTTCTTTTCATATGGCGGAGAGTGCGTCTCAGGTCGCCTCTTTTCTGTGTAGGTCAAGGAGGTGCGTCTCAGGTGCGTTGACACCAGCGTGGACAATGACTGAGTCGTACCTGCTGTTGAGAGACCTGAGTGCACAGGCAGCTTACTGTGTCCTTCTCCTTACTCTGTCTGGTGGGCGGGGCGTCAGTGTGTCTGACTATGGAATCACCAATGACAAGTGTGTCTGGCATTTTGTTTGGCCTTAAGGGCTGTGACTGTTTGACACTCTGACTGTGTGGTCTATGTGTTGCATGTGTTGGGTCGTGAGGTGGTAGTTGTTTGGGTGTCTGCTTTGGTGGCCTCTGCTGTTTTGGTAAATTTTTGACCAGAGCCTCAGTATGTCTTTGTGTGAGTATGTGTATGATTTGAAGTTGTGATGGTACCATGTGTGACTGGGTATGTATTGTGTGTGGTTGCCTTCTCCTCCTGTCTGGTCTTGCCAGTCCTATGTTGAGAGAGCTCAGCCTCCAGTTTATAGTTGCATCTCTCGCATGTATTTGTGTTTTGTGGGAGAAGGAGAGGATTGTCTGTGTACATGAGGCAATTGTAACATTGCCTCAATATTCCCAGGTTCACCAGTTGAGCTGGAGAGGACACTAGCAACTGATCCCTCGACATACTAGAAGTAGTAGATAAAGAACTTTCAAAGGACTCCGGGGGAAGTGGGTTTTGGGCTGGTGGGGTACTATCTATAATAAGAGTGCTTTATCAAGGTGCAAGTACTGTAGGAGTAAGTGCTAGCCTTTACAGATAGAGAATAGTCTACTTGGGAATCAAGTAGAGATGAAGAACTTTTCAGTTATAGGATATGCTGGTTAGATCAGCAGTACAGTTTAGCGTGTTTTATAGCAGGGGGCTGAAGGCGACCAATGGCTACTAGTTTCTGGCTGAAACTTCACCAAATCGGACAAACAGTGCTCCCCACTCCCACTGGTAAGCAAAGAAACTTCCCTCCTTCCTAATAAGGCAATGGATCAGTAACAGGAACTAAAAACAAAGCCCAGGGATCAGCAACTCTGAAACTGGACTACTCTAGTTCAGTAAGGTGGGAAAACAAGAGATTTTTGTTTTATTACAGAGATAAGGAAAAAACAGACAGTAAATGCTATAAATGCACAATTAGTAACTTAAAGTGCAATAAACAGTGTAAAATGCAGAAATCACTTAAAGTAGCAGTAAAACAGGAAAGTGGGAAAGCCACAAAAAATACTTATATCTGGTAGAAAGTCACTCTTTTAGCTCTCTGCTGCTTGGATCACTCTGCAGGCCACCACGAGGATCTGTACAGAGTTGGTACAAGCTGGAAAACACGTGTTTAGCGTGTTTTATAGCAGGGGCTGAAATAGACTACTAGTTTCTGGCTGAAACTTCACCAATTCGGACAAAACTGGTAAGCAAAGAAACTTCCCTCCTTCCTAATAAGGCAATGGATCAGTAACAGGAACTAAAAACAAAGCCCAGGGATCAGCAACTCTGAAACTGGACTACTCTAGTTCAGTAAGGTGGGAAAACAAGAGATTTTTTTTTTTTTTTTTAACAGAGACAAGGAAAAAACAGACAGTAAATGCTATAAATGCTTTTAAGTGGCTAGCACACTTGAGTGTGTTAGCCTACAGGTAAAATTAAGCAACAAATAAATTTTAAGAGTGCAAAACAGTTAATCAACACAAAAACAGTTTAAATAGAATGCAGAGCTGTATAAACAGGCTAAGATGCAGTCGCTAAGCAGTAAATATTCAAAAAGCCAGAAAAAATACTTAAATCAGTTATAGCAAATACAGTTATAACAAATGCTCTGAAATATACTGTATATTTCCAATATGTTTGAGAAGGACAGTCGGAACACAAGAAGGTTCAGCGAAGAAAAAAAAGTTTTGTTTACTTTTGAAAAGGTAAAAGGAGGAACAGAAGGCCTTATCAAATGTTCTCTCTGTATTAAGAAGAATGAGCTAATGACACTAGACTGGGAGGTGTGTCACAGTGAGGCGGGCAACTGCAAAGCCACCAAGTATAAGAGCAAGACACCAACAGGGAGGGAGGTTGGGACAAAATAGCCTAAGACAACAAGCTATGAAAGTTTTTAAACAGAAAAAGATTTCTGAAGATTCTGAATAGACAAAGTGCTTTATATATATTAAATTATAAAACAGTAATCTGTTAAAATAATCAAAAATACTTATATTTTGTAGCTCAGTCTTGGGTCAAACAACTTCTCCAGCCTGCACCAAAGACCAGAACAACAACTTTCTTTTTACACAGAGTAAATGTTTCAGTTTATACAATAGCCTAAGACAACAAGCTATGAAAGTTTTTAAACAGAAAAAGATTTCTGAAGATTCTGAATAGACAAAGTGCTTTATATATATTAAATTATAAAAACAGTAATCTGTTAAAATAATCAAAAAATACTTATATTTTGTAGCTCAGTTGCGGTCAAACAACTTCTCCAGCCTGCACCAAAGACCAGAACAACAACTTTCTTTTTACAAGAACACAAAAGAACCAGCCCCCACTAGCCAAGAGATAATTACACAGAGTAAATGTTTCAGTTTATACAATAGCCTAAGACAACAAGCTATGAAAGTTCTTAAACAGAAAAAGATTTCTGAAGATTCTGAATAGACAAAGTGCTTTATATATATTAAGTTATAATAACAGTAATCTGTTAAAATAATCAAAAAATACTTATATTTTGTAGCTCAGTGCGGTCAAACAACTTCTCCAGCCTGCACCAAAGACCAGAACAACAACTTTCTTTTACAAGAACACAAAAGAACCAGCCCCACTAGCCAAGAGATAATTACACAGAGTAAATGTTTCAGTTTATACAATAGCCTAAGACAACAAGCTATGAAAGTTTTTAAACAGAAAAAGATTTCTGAAGATTCTGAATAGACAAAGTGCTTTATATATATTAAATTATAAAACAGTAATCTGTTAAAATAATCAAAAATACTTATATTTTGTAGCTCAGTTGGGTCAAACAACTTCTCCAGCCTGCTCCAAAGACCAGGATAACATCTTTCTTTTTACAACAACACAAAAGAACCAGCCCCACTAGCCAAGAGATAATTACACAGAGTAAATGTTTCAGTTTATACAATAGCCTAAGACAACAAGCTATGAAAGTTTTTAAACAGAAAAAGATTTCTGAAGATTCTGAATAGACAAAGTGCTTTATATATATTAAATTATAAAAACAGTAATCTGTTAAAATAATCAAAAAATACTTATATTTTGTAGCTCAGTTGCGGTCAAACAACTTCTCCAGCCTGCACCAAAGACCAGAACTATCTCTTGACCACTTACAACAAAAAATCTGGACAAAGCCATAAATAATGGGGCACAAAGGCCCAAAAGTAGGGATGCTTTTTAAATATTGCTCTTATAAACTTAGAAAGTTGATAGAGTAACAGATTTTGCATTAGCATGAATTTTCTGAAGGGTATGAAGTCTGAAGCTCAAATGTCTGTCTATTTTTTCTGACTTCAGCCCTCAATGCTTTGCCAGAAAACCACAATCTTATGACAGACCAGAAATATGAGGCAAAAGTCAGGGCATTCTGCGAAATCTGCACAGTTGAGAGGTGATTGTGTGTGTGTGTGTGTGTGTGTGTGTGTGTGTGTGTGTGTGTGTGTGGAAAATGCATGTTAATAAAAAGCATGCTATTCTAGCAAGTTTCTAAGAGCAATATTTAAAGTTCATCCCTATTTTTGTTCCTTTTCCCCTTTATTTGTGGCTCTGTCCAGATTTCTTGTGGTAAGACTTTGAGAGGTATGGAAACCTTTCACAAGATGCTGCGGCTAGCAGGAAATCACTCAATCACTCTCAATGTGTGTAAAAAGCATGGCAACAGAAACTGTGTTATTCTAGCAAATTTCTAAGTTTATAAGAGCAATATTTAAAGTCCATTGCTTGATCACTGTGTGTGTGTGTGTGTGTGTGTGTGTGTGTGTGTGTGTGTGTGTGTGTGTGTGTGTGTGTGTGCGTGTGTGTGTGTGCGTGTGTGTGTGTGCGTGCGTGCGTGCATGCATGCATGCATGCAAGTGCATTGTGTGGTAGAGTGGCCTTATTTTTCAAATCTACAGGGAGCCACTGCAGAGGGGTGGAAGAGCCACATGCGGCTCCAGAGCCGCAGGTTGCAGACCCCTGACATAAAGGAAAACAAACCATATTGACATTCTTTTAGTTGCAAACATTATACATCACTTATTTATCCAGTCACTGTCAGTGAAACATTACATAGCTCATTCAAATCCTGCCTTCATTTAAACCTCATTATGTATTGTTCCAACAATTCTCATTTATTCCTACCCCTTTCTAAACATCCCAATTCCAGTTTTATCTCTGTTCCTATATTCACCACATTTAGTAAAGTTGGTTTTGACTTGGACTTCCATTTTCTAGTAATTAGTTTCTTGGCAGCCACCATGATTAGACTCAGCAAGGCCTTACTACATCTATGCAATTCCGATTCTGCAGCATAGCTCAAAAAAAAATTTTCTTAGATACACGAATTTACTCACCCAGTACTTCTGACAGAGCAGTATGCCAGGAATCTTTAAAGTCTGCCAACTCATTACACTCCCAGAAAATATGTTCTCAGTCACCTATTTCTGTCTCATCACACCTCCAACATTAGCTGTCTACTTGGGGTATAAAAGTAGCTATATAAAGCACTTCCAACCAAAGATCCTAAATCTACTAGACTTTTGCTGCAAATCTGAGAGACATACATATATCCCCCACTGTTTCTCTGTGAATTGCTTATCCAGTCTCTTCCCAATCCTTTCTAAACTCCACCGATCGATTCTGCTAGTTACTACTATTCAATATTTTGTATGCTGTACTAATTATTCCTTTAAGAGCAGCTTCTGTTCTAGATTTGAATAAAAACTCTACCAGTGCTGGTCATTCACTTAGGATCCCCCCTATTTATTTCTCTTTGCCTATACTCTGATATCAATCCTTTTTTTTTTTTTTTCGTTTTACACCTTTATTGAACTATCACTTGTGACACAGGAAAATTTACATTTATAAAAAAAGTAATCAAACTATATTAACAAGTTCACGTTTACAAATATTATACTTCATAAATATTGTTATACATCATATAACCTAATCACCATTACATACATTTTTCAATTCCTGCCCTTTTTTAAAACAAGAAACATCTTTATTAAACCATTACTTACAACACTGGCAAACATACATTTCTATAAACGAAAACAAATCACACCGAACGATCCTAGTTGCAAGCATTTTACATCACAAACCATACTGACACACTCCCAGTTGAAAACATTATAAATCACTTATAATCTACCAATCGTTTTCAAACATTACACAGCTCATTTAAGTCTTGCCTTCTTTTAAACCTCATTTCCCCTGTATGTATTTTTCCCACAATTCCCATTGTTCCTATGCAGTTTGCTCATACCGTCTAAAGATCTCAATTCCAGTTGTTTTATCTCTGTGTCACTATATTCACTATAGTAAAGTTGGTTTAGATTTGACTTCTGTTTTCTACTAACTGCTTTTTTGACAGCTAACATAATTAGACACAGCAAGGTCTTACCATGTCTGGGCAATTCAGATTCTGTATCATAGCTCAGAAAAATATTCTCCCTCATCATACCAATCTACCTTCTTAGCATCTCAGACAGTGCATCCCACAGGGAACTCTTAAAGTCTGCCAACTCACGACACTCCCAGAAAATATATTCCCAATAACCTCTTTTTTCTCTGTCATACCTCCAACATTTGCTGTCTACCTGAGAAAAAAATTCTCTGGTGTCTACTTGGAGTATAAAACATCTATGTAAGCATTTTGAAGCAAAAATTCTAACTGTTCTAGATTTTGTTGCATATTTGGGAGCCATACATATATCCTCCGATTGTTTCCTTGTGAATTGCTTATCCAATATCTTTTCCCAATCCTTTCTAACCTCCCCTGATTGATTCTTATAGTTATCATGCAATATTTTACATGTTCAACTAATTATTCCTTTTTAATGGCAGCTTCTGTTCTAGATCCTACTAAAAACTCTACCATTGCTGGTCTTTTGTTTAGGACCCCCCCTCCCATTTATTTCTCTTTGCCTATACTCTGATATCAGTCCTTGATCAGGAAAGCAATCTCTAACCTGCAATCCAAATAAATTCTTGGCATCTTCCCTTTCTATCATCTTTCCCTCTCTAATTATTTGCTTCCAATACCTTGGTTCTTTTACCAGTTTTCTCCAATAAATTCCAGCCCCCTATTGTCAGTATCCCTAATTGTGGTCATCCCTATCGGAAAAAAATTCCTTTCTCCATTCCCTTGTTGGCTTAGCTTCTAGAATACTTTCTGGTATTTTATGAATATAATATTCTGCATGGTTACTGTTATTTTCCTTAAGGGTCTGTACCCAAAATCCAAGTCTCTCCTTGTTTCTTGAGCTTCACCCCTGTTTCATCATCATCATCCCTTTCCACTTTAAGTTTTATTTATTTATTTTACATTTGTTGACCGGGATAGTCCGTATAGTTGTGAGCCCATTTTCAGCAGAGGCCCGGGGAGAAAAGCTCCAATAAAACAAGAACATTGACAGGTACAGTGTCGATTTTACATAGAAGTTAACAGAAATATCTAGAGACAATAAAGTACAATATACAATTGGCACTTTAGTGAAAAAGAGAACGTTATTACAAAATACTAAAGTCATATACATACATATATATATATATATATATATATATATATATATATATATATATTTTTTTTTTTTCTTTTTTTTTTTTTGAGGACAGGGGTCTATCCTTAGTTGATCATTTGAGTAATCTTTAATACGTATACATATGTATACCCTTACAAAAGAAGAGAAATTATCAGATTATACTCTTATTGTAGGTAGCTGATAGGTGGTGTTAACAAGTGGGATATACATGGAGACTATAAAATTTAGTGGATGAAATTTGATGTGGGCTTATGTGGTATTAGCCTGGCTTGGTGCAGGAGCAGAGCCAGTTGTTAGTGAGGTGGTCTTTGAGCAGAGTTTTGAATTGGTGTAGGTTGGTAGCATTTAGGATGTATTGAGGGATTGAGTTCTAAAGTTTAGAAATGTGGTGGGAGTAGAGGGCGTCCCCGGCTTTGTTGTTGCTTTTGGATACTTGGAGGAGTGTTTTGTGCGAGGATCGGAGTTGCCAATTGTTGGCATATGGTTGGAGTAATTGTTGAAGGGCTGGGGTTCTGTTTGGCTGGTATATTAGCTGGTGAGTAAAGAAAAGTTGGGTATAGGTTAGTTGTTGTGGGAATTCTAGCCAATTTATTTGTTGTAGGGCAGAGCAGTGGTGGGACCTACATGGGGAGCTAGTGGTGAACTTGGCTATTTTATTGTAGGCTGATTCAAGTTTGGTAAGGTCAGTTTTGTTAAGGTTTGTAAAGATGGGAGAAGCATAGAGAACAGTAGATAAGAGAGGAGTCCTGGCGATGCTTAGTCTAGAACGGCTAGTTAGGAAAGGATTAATTCGGTAAAGAAAGCCTAGTTTGATGTGTGTTTTTTAATGGTTTGAGAGAGGTGTAGGTTGAATTTTAATTTGCTATTAATTTTGACACCTAGTAATTTGGTATGTGAGCTGGTGTTTATGATTGTGTTGTTGGAGGAGTGGATTTGAAAAGTGGCTGAGGGATTGGGTGCTTTGGTGGGGAGAAAGAGCATGAGTTTGGTCTTGTTTGGGTTCAGCAGGATGTTAGTGTTAGTTAGCCAGGATTCTACTTCTAGGAAGGATTGTTGTGTTATAGCCTGTAGTTGTGTTAGGGAGGGGGTGATGCATATCAGGGTAGAGTCATCTGCATATTGGATGACAGAGGCGAGAGATGTGGATTTATGGAGTTGATTTGTGAAGATGGTAAAAAGAAGGGGGCCTAATATGCAGCCTTGTGGAACTCTTATGTTAACAGGGATCCAAGATGATAGCTCCTGTTGCCATCTAACAGCCTGCTTGCGTTTGGTTTGATAGCTGTGGAACCAAGCTAGGGAAGAATGACTGAGATGTAATGTGGCCAGTTCTGACAGCAGTTTTGGTGTGAAACTGTGTCGAATGCCTTTGAGAGGTCTAGAAAGATGGAGGAGACATATTTATTCTGATTTCTGTGTTCATTTATTGCGTTAGTAAAGCTGAGGAGGGTGGTTGTGGTGGGGGCAAAAAAAACATGTTGTGTGTTTGATAGGAGGTTATTGGACTGAAGGGAGTTTAGAAGCTGGGAGTGAATACATTTTTCTAGTATTTTGGAGAGGGGTGAAAGAATGGCAATGGGCCTGTCGGTAGAGTTGTCACCTTTATGCAGTGGGGTGATATAGGAGACTTTCCAGATTAGTGGGACATGGTTCTCAGAGATAGAGCAGTTGATGAGGATAGAAATGGGGTATGTTACGACTTCGGAAGCAGCTTTGAGGAATTCTGATGGGAGGTTGTCAGCAGCTAGGCTGCTGGGCTTGAGCTTACTGAGTAGGTTTTTATGGTATGGGTTGGGATGGGGTTAAAGGAGAAGGTGTTTACACCCTCATTTTTGGCTACGGGGATTGTAGTAGTGATATGTTGGTCATAGTCAATACGCGAGTAAACTGTATTTATGAAAAAGGAATTGAATTGTGTTGCGATGTTATCACTTGATGGGGGCGTGGTAGGATTGGGGGTGGACGTACTACCAGGTTGCACGAGTTTGTTTATAGTGGCCCAGAATTTTTGAGGGTTGTTTTTGTTTCTTTGCTGTGCAGTGATGTAGTATGCTTTTTGTCAGCTTTTATCTGGGATTTGGCTTTATTCCTAAGTTGTTTGCAAAGTAAAAGGTTGTCATTGCTTTTGTTAGTTAGCCAGTGTTCCCATGCCTTGTTCCTTTCTTTTAGTAGGTCTTCGGTGTTGTTTCTAAGCCAGAGTGTGTGGTGATGTTTTATTCTAGCTATTCTGCAGGGGGCCAGCTTGTTTAGGATGTTGAGGAAGGTGGTGTTAAAGTGTTGAACAGCATCATCTAGTGGTAGTGCTTTGAGGGGGGACCAGTTAATTTGCTGGAAGAGGGAGTTGAAAATGTGGGTATTAAATATTTTCTTGTTGTAGATCAGCCTATAGACTACTTGTCAAGATGGACTAAGATTGTTTCTGATTAGGTATATGGGTAGGTGGTCACTTATGGTACTGGGTAGGCATCCTGCTAGAAGGGGTGTTTTATTTTTATTTCTGAGAGTCCAATCCAGGATGGATCGTCTGTTGGAGGTTTTGTCTATGCTTGTGGGGTTTTGTATGAGTTGGGAGAAACCATATAGGTTTATGAAATTGGATGGATTACTGGAATTATAGGTGGACCAGTCAGTGTTGAGGTCACCCATAATTATGGTTTCTTGGTGGAAGGTTGTGGATAGCCAGTGAAGTATGTCTTCAACTGTGCTAGTGTTATCTCCTGGAGGGATATAGATAGCCACTATGATTAGTGTTGATATTCAGTTTGGTTCTAGGAGCCTTGACTGTGTAATTCTGAAATACCCCTTCAAATCGGGTAATCCCCAAAACATCTTGTTCAATTGGAAGAATCAGCTTATCACACACGACTCTTGCCGTCTTCCCCTACTAGATAAAATGCTTTTGCTCTTTACTGACCGCTATCCACAGCTTCTCCTTCAGTTGATAAAAACATGCCTGACCTGAGTATAAAACTTAAGGGACTAATCACATTTTAACTGCTTGTATCTTGAGATCCATATCCATATAACAGAGTTTCCAATTTCTCAGTTTTTGTATCATCATTTGTTTAATCTCTTCCCACATATCCTTAGCTGCCACACCAGAATCCTTTTAATCCATACTCATAAATACATGTCCCCATAAGTATGGATATTGCTGAACCATAGGTTCATAGGTTGGTACTAGGCTATCAGCCCTAGGGCCTATACAAGCCTAGCCATAACAATTCCCTGGCTATTTCTTCCCACACTATTTACTTCCCTGGACCCCTGTCTAGAAGGGCGACTGACGTGATCCCCGGGGTGAATTTCCTTTCTCCCATTCAATCGTCAAGGTTCCTTCTGAAGAGGACCAAAGAGGCACTCTGCTTGACATGTATGGGCAATCTATTCCAGAGTCTGGGGAGTCTCTGGGTCAGGAACCTATCCCTCCAGCATGTTTTGTTTATTGTGATGACAAGGTTTAGATCACTGGAGCGTGTAGCTCTGAGGGATTGGGATTTCTTTAAGTGTAGCATGTTCAACAGCTCTGGGTTTGACATGGCCTTGTATGTTAAGCAAAGATCGCCTCTGAGTAGACTATATGCGACACAGTATAGCTGGAGTTTTTTAAGGCGGTCAGCGTAGGGCATCTGCTTTAGGCCTGTGATTCTTTTAGTGAGGTATTTCTGTGGCCTTTCCAGTTGTTGCAGATGTCTTCAGAGGTACATACCAAACGGGGCATTGTATTCTATAATGGGTCTAATGAGGGATGAGTACAGTGGGACAATGACCTCCTTTTTTCTGGATGAAAAGCCCATAGTGATGAGGTGTGCCGCATAGAAGGATTTCTTCTTAATTCCTGTGTGGGTACATAATTTGCAGCTATTGCCTTTGTTTTAGCTTTATTCATTTTGTATCCTGAAACGATTTGAAACTGCCTCAAAATGTTCCACAATATTTTTTTTCTGGTCTTACTAGGTACAAAATATCATGTGCAAACAGAGCCAGCTTTTCTTGACTACCATACCAATTATATTCTTGAATTTCTGAGTCTCTTGTTTTCTTTACCAATGGTTCTAAATACAGTGCAAACAACAAAAGGGAAAGAGGACACCCCTGCCCGATTCCTCTGCTCAAACAGAAATGATCAGAAAGGAAAGGAACACAGCCACTTTAAATTTTGCCTCCGATCCCTCATATATGCTACTAATCAACCTTATAATTTTATCAGGGAATGCAAATGCTTCCATTGCTCTGCTCATAAAGTCCCAACTTACTCTGTCAAATGTTTTGTCTATATCAAGACCCACCCAACAGTAGTGGTATTTTGTTACATTCACCTTACCTCTGGATAATCAATGTTCTGTTAATGTTGTCAAATGTTTGCCTCCCCTCCAAAAAAAACACTGATCCACATTTATCAATTTTGGCATCATCTTTGCCATTCTTTTAGCCATTATGGACATAAACACTTTATAATCATAGTTTATGATTGAAATGGGCCTGTATCAGGGTGGATCTGATGGGTCTTTACCCTCTTTAGATTTTACAGCCACCACCACGTTCTTCCAGGATGTTGGTGCTTTCATACAGGCCCATTTCAATACTAAACCATGATTATAAAATCTATAATGGCAAAAAGAATGGCTAAAGTGATGCCAAAACTGCTATATATGAATCAATGTGGTTTTGTGGAGGGAAGACAAATATCTGACGACATTAAAAGAACACCGATGATCCAGAGGGAAGAAGAATGTAACAGAACACCACTGATGATGGTGGGTCTTGATGCAAACAAAGTATCTGACAGAGTAAGCTGGACCTTTATGAGAAGGGAAATAAAAGCATTTGCATTCCCTGATAAAATTATAAGGTCGATTAGGAGGATATATGAAGGATCGGGGGCAAAAATTAAAATGGGTGGGGGTGTCCTCTTCCCCCTTTGTTATTTGCATTACATTTAGAACCACTGGCAAAGAAAATAAGGGACTCAGAAATTCAACGAATTAATTAGTATGGCGGTCAAGAAGAGATGAATCTTTCTGCAGGTGATATTATTTTATACCTGACAAAACCAGAAAAGGACATTACAGTATTATGGAACATTTTGAGACAGTTTCATATCTTTTCTGGATACAAAATTAATGAAGCTAAAACAAAGGCAATAGAGATAAATGATGTACCCACACACAAATTGGTTCAGCAATATCCACATTTATGGAGATATGATAAAATGAAGTATTTAGGAATATGGATTAAAAATGATTCCAGCGTGACAGCTAAGGATATGTGGGAAGAGACTAAACAAAAGATAATACAAAAACTGAGAAAATGGAAGCTCTGTTATGTGGATATCAATAGTAAAATATAAGCAGTTAAAATGTTTTTAGTCACCTTAGTCTTATACACAGGTCATGCAGTTGTAGACAGCAATTAATATAGAGCAGAAGGGTTTTATCTGGTAGGGGAAAACGGTAAGAGTCAATTGGGATAACTTGATTCTTCCAATAGAACAAGGCAGATTGGGATTACCCGATTTGAAGGGTATTTCAGAGCAACACAGTTAAGGCTCTTCTACATAGCACAAGCAGAAAACTATACTTCAAAGTGGAAAGGGATGATGATGAAACAGAGGGGGAAGCTCAAGAAGCAAGGACAGTGTGATTTTGGATGCAGACCTTTAAGGAGAATAACAATAATCATACAGAATATTATATTCATAAAGCAGCAGAAAGTATTCTAAGAACTAAGTCAACACAGGAATAGAGAAAGGAGATTCTGCAAATAGGGAAGAATGCAATTAGGGATACAGACAATAGGCAAGAGGGAGCTGGAATTTAATGGAGAAAACTAGCAAAGGAACTAAAGTATTTGGGGCAAAACTAGAGAGGTAAAGATAAACACGCCAAGACTTTATTTGAACTGCAGGTTAGAGATTGCCTTCCCTATCAAGGAATGATATCACAGTATAGGCAAATAGAAAGAAATAGGGAGGTCCTAAATGAAAGACCAGCACTGGTAGAGTTTTTAGCAGAATCCAGAACAGAAGCTGCTGTTAAAAAGGAAAAATTAGTAAAGCATAAAAATATTGCATTAACTATAAGAATGAATCAGGTGAGGTTAGAAAGGATTGGGGAGAGAGACTGTGAATTGTAAATCCAAAGAAACAATGGGGGATATATGTATGTCTCCCAAATATGCAACAAAATCTAGAAAATTTAAGATTTGTGTTTGGAAATGTTTACATAGATATTTTAAAACCTTGAGTAAACTCCAGAGAATTTTTTCTCAGGTAGAAAGCAAATGCTGGAGGTGTGAGGGGGAAGAAAGAAGTACCTGAGAACATTATTTGCCAACTCATTAAACTCCCAGAAGACTTTAAAGATTCCTGCAGACTACTCTGTCAGAGATGCTGGGTGAGCAAATTGATGTAACTAGTGAAATTATTTTTCTGAGCTATGATAAAGAAATCAGAACTGCTTAGACCCAGTAAGGCTTTGGTGTGTCAATTATGGTGACAGCCAAAAAAGCAATTACTAGAAAATAGAAAGCAAAGTCTAAACCAACTGTACTAGAAGTAGTGAATATAGTAACAGAGATAAAAACAACTAGAATTGGGATACTTAGAAAAGGGTAAGAGCAAAGTACATAAGAAAAAAAATGGAAATTGTTGAAACAATACACACAGGGAAGGGATGACATTTAAAAGAACACAGGACATAAATGAAGTATGTAATATTTGACTGACAATGACTGGGTAAGATTATAATTTACGTACAATGTGTGCGAATAGAATTATGTCAATATAGTTTGTTTTCATTTATATAAATGTATGTTTGCCTATGTCATAAGTTTATTATTTAAAAAATATCTGTATAGATGGGACTGGTTACATAAAAGCATGCTTGGAAAAAAAGTTTAAAGGCCTTGAGTCTATACAAGAAGGATGAACAGTGGTAGCCTGGGGAGAGTGTATTGCTTCAGAACAGACATTATTACAGTTGTGCCTGGACTGTCAGTATGAGGAAACATGGCAAACTCCTTAGGCAGACAAAAAGGTCTAACTGCCTTGCAATGGACTGGAATCGCCATTTAAGGATATGCCCATAATGTCCAAGTACATCACAAAATATGACTTACAGTGGGGAAAGTGCAGTTGTGTACACTTACCATAAATGTAGATGTTCGAGTGTATTCACTGTTGCAGTCATTACATTTGGGTAATCTGCTGGCAGGTTGCCCTCAGTCGGCCTGAATTCCAAAGTCTTGGGTCCTGCATCGGTTGCTGTCTTCTCTTCCATGACGTCAAGTCGTCAGGGGTATAAAACATGCAGCCGACGCCATTTTCTTTAGTTTTTCTTGCCACCGATGTCAGGTGCCCCCCAAAAAGGTAGCAATATTATATATATTTATATATCTATATGCATCAATATAAACTTTACCTTCATCTACAAGCAAATACACCACATAGGTTGTAGAGATAGAGAAGGAAAGGTAAACTGTAAAATGACAGGTGGATGGAGGGAGGGTAATCTGGACTGCAACAGTAAATATACTCTAACATCTACATTTATGGTAAGTGTACACAACTGTACTATGTTCTTTGTGTTTTACTGTTGCAGTCATTACATTTGGGTAGAATCCCAAAGCAATGGTTGGTAGGCTGGAGCTAAACAGCATTAGGTGAGGCTATAAGGTCCTGCAGCACTGCAGTGGCAAAGCCTACCCTGGACTTAGAGAGGCAAATGGTAATGCTTTGTAAAGGTGTGAACAGAACTCCAAGTAGCAGCCTCTAGAATGTCCTTGGTTGGTACTCCTCTGAGAAAGGCTGCTGAAGTAGCTGCAGCTCTGGTGGAGTGAGACCTAATGCCCTTGGGCACAGGTTTGCCATGGTGTAAATAGCAGAAACGGATGCAATGGCTTATCCACTTTGAAACTGTCTGCTTTGAAATAGCCTTTCCGTCTGATCCTGCAGCATGTGACACTAGTAATTGCTCAGTTTTTCTTAGAGCTTTAGTCCTGCACAAGTAGAATCTTAGCTGTCTGTGTACGTCCAAGGAATGCAGAATTCTCTCTCCTTTGTTCTGCAGATTTGGATAAAAAGTTGGCAGATGAATTGTTTGGTTAAGAGCCACACTGGAAACGACCTTAGATATAAAAGTAGGATTTGTCCTCAGAGATACCCTGCCTGGATAAAATATGATAAAAGGCTCTACAGCCATGAGGGCAAGTAGCTCTGAAACTCTTCTTGCTGAAGTAATTGCTAGTAGCAGAGCTGTCTTCCAACTTTATATCAGCAGTAGCAGCTGGTTCAAATGGAGGGAGGGTGAGCTTTTCCAACACATAATTGAGGTCCCATGCAGGTAATGGTGATCTTCTATGAGGCCTTAAATGTTTGACTCCTCTAAGATACTGCTTTAGTACAGGATGAGAAAAGATTGGTGGCTCTGTATTGTAATGAGCCGAAATGGCGGAGGCATGGATTTTGATTGATAAGAAAGATAGGCCTTTGTCAAGCATCTCAGTTAAGTATTGTAATATCTGAGGAATATGCAGTTCTGCTGTATCAGTTCCTTGTGCTTGATTCCAAGCACAGAATCTCTTCCATTTGTCAGCATAAGATTTTCTAGTACTAGGCCTTCTGGCTTCCAAAATGACATCCATCACAGCTTTGCTGAGAGCTGTTGTCTGTATGATTACAGGATTAGCCATGCTGCCAGGTTCAGAGTCTGTAGTTGATTGTGCAGGATCTGATTGTTTTGCTGGGACAGTAGTTGTGGTTTTTGAGACAAGGTCCAAGCTGGGTATTGAGATAAGTTCCTTAGGATTGTGTACCAGTATTGGTGGGGCCAGTCCGGGGCAATTAATATCATCTTTGGCCTCTCTTGTCTGACTTTTAGGAGGACCTTGGGTAGAAGAGGCAGAGAAGGAAAGGCATAAACTGATAGGTTTTTCCAACTGAAGGATAGGGCGTCCACTTTCCATGCTTGTCTGTGATACGTCCTTGTGCAGAATCTTTTCAGTTGATAATTTTGAGGAGAGGCAAATAGGTCTATGTCTGGGCTCCCCCATTTCTCTGCTATTATGCTGAAGACTTGTGGACTTAGTTTCCACTCGTGAGGATCTATAAGGTTTCTGCTTAAATCGTCTGCCAGAGTGTTTTGTTTTCCTGGCAGGAATTGAGCTTGAAGATTTATTTGGTAAGGAAAAGCTGTGTCCCACAGTGCCATGGCTAAGCTGCAAAGGGGGTATGAGTGTGTGCCCCCTTGCTTGTTTATATACCACATGACTGTGGTGTTTATCAGTAGTTGTCCTGGATGACGTAAGCCCTTGAAGGCTGTTAGGGCATTTTGAACAGCTAGCATCTCTTTCTGGTTGATATGTAGATGCATTTGATTTGGTGCCCATATGCTCTGAATGCATCTTCCTGCCATGTGGGCCCCCTCAGGCATAATCTGATGTGCCTGTTGTTAAGGTTTGGCTGGCAGGGGGTAGAGTGAAGGGCCATCCCATGTTTTGGTGACAGGCCTTTGCCCACCATAGAAACTCCTGTTGCAGACAGGGGATGAGAGAAATCATTGTTTCCAGACTGTGTGACAAACTTTTTAGGTACCATTGAAGTTTCCTCATATGCAGTCTTGCACATGGAATTAGTAGGATGCAGGATGCCATAAAGCCCAGAACCTGCAGAATTTGTCTTGCAGAAGACTGGATTTTTGTTGCCATCAATTTGAATTAAGTAGTCAGTTGCCTTTGTTTGTCTGGCGTGAGGTAAGCCATCTGGGCAGTTGTAGTCAAGCTTGCACCCAGGAATGTTATCTTTTGAGAGGGCACCAGTTGTGATTTATTTTCGTTTATTGTGTACCCTAGGCATGTTAGAAGCCTTTTCACAAACGCCAGGTGCCGTAGAAGAGTGTCCTTGTTCTCTGCTTGAATGAGACAGTCGTCCAAGTAAGGATATATTTGAATACTTCTTTGTCTGCAAAATGCAATTACTGGTGTCAGGCACTTTGTAAAGACCCTGGGTGCAGTAGATAAGCCAAAGGGCAGTGCAGAGAACTGGTAATGTATTAAGCCAGCCTTGGATCTGAAGTATCTTCTGCACGACTTTCTTACTGGGAAATGCAGGTATGCCTCTTTTAGGTCTAAAGTCACCAGCCAAGCATTCTTGCCCAGCATGGGCAGAAGCTGTTGCAAAGTGAGCATTTTGAATTTTGGAATGTCCAGATATGTGTTCAAAATCGATAAATCCAGTATTGGCCGCCAGGCCTTGTCCTTTCTGGGTACCAAAAACAGTCTTGAGTAAAAACCTTGTCCTTTTTCCTGTTCTGGTACTGTCTGAATGGCCCCCATATCCATGAGGAACATAACCTGTTTCTGTGCCTCTGCCCATTGTTTTTTGGCACATCTGGCCAACCATTTGTCATTGGCAAAGTGTGGAAATGGAATCTGTATCCCTGTGATACGATGTTTAGTACCCACTTGTCCTGGGTTATTACCTGCCAATTTTCAGCAATTAGTGCTAATTTTCCCCCTATGGGTGCTGCCAAAAGATAAGTGCTTGGTGTAGGCAGAGGGAAGTCATTGGGATTGCTTTCTGTAGGTTTGTGCTTTATCTCCTCCAGATTTGGAGGTGGATGCGACCCATTGCTTTGACCTGTAGGAGTCATGAGCCTGGTACCTGGAACCCTTGGGTCATCTGGATTTGCCCCTTTGAGCTCTGTCTGACACAGGAAAGGACCAGTTTTTTGTAAGCCAGTGTCTACTGAATCTAGGTGGCTGCACTTGTAAGAAATCTTTAACAGTTTGCATAGACTTAGCTTTGTCTTCCATTTTCTTTAAAACCTCTTCTGCCTTAATACCAAACAGAGAATCATGCTGTAAAGGTGCATCTAGCAATTTAGCTTTAACATAATCAGGCAAATTTTGTTCTTTTAACCAGGCATGCCTCCTAATCACAGATCCAGTAACTGCGGCCCTGCAGGAGGCCTCTAAAAGAATCAAAACCACATTGCAAAGTATGCTTTCCAACTTGTTCAGCTGCATGCAATAATTCCTGCAATTCCTTATTTTCTGCACATTCTGAAATCAACATCATTTTTTGTTTCAGCAATCCCATAACATGTTGTTGGCACTTAAGCATATGAAATTGACAGTTTAAGGCCCTGATTGCCAAGGTTGCAGATGTATAAACCTTTTTTCTCCATCTGTCCAGTGCCCTTGAATCTCTGTCGGACGGGGTAGGGTTTTTAGCTGTTGAGGCCTTAACTCCCTTTGGACCCTGTGAAATAGTTTCAGGATCAGCAGCAGGGTTTCTAAATAAAAATTTATGAGAGTCAGGGACCCTGTAATACCTGTCAGGCTTACTGGGAGCCGGAGGTAAGGAGAAAGGGGTCAGGCTTGACTCCAAAAACACATCATCCACAATGTCTAAAACAGGGGGAATGGCTAAAGGCTTGTGCCGAGGGAGAAGAAGGAAATCCCTGAGCCTCTTTTTTGATTCTGAGAAGTCTTGACTCTCCCAGTGAAAATGCTCCCTCAAAGTATGCAAGGTTTCTCCAAATTAATAATCCTCAGGAGGGGATGCAGATGGAATAAACTCCTCAGCATCAGAATCCTCTAGGGAGGTAAAGATAATTCCTGATCAGAAGAGGAATCAGAAGAAATAGAAACCTGATCTGGATATTCATAGTCAGTGTCTTGCCTAGGCCTCTTATCTGGAGGGGGATGGGTACCCCTTATCAAGGTAATAAGGTCTTCAGCCATTTTGATCATCTGTTTTTTAGGCATAGAGGCCTGTGCACGTGGCTCAGGCGTTGTCTTTTTTTTAGTTTTAGAAGATGTCTTTGCCTTTGGTTTTGCAGCTTTTATCAGTTTGATATAAAAATGTTGAGGTCTGAATACACCCTCAGAAGCCGGTGCCTGCTCAGCGGCTCCGGACCCATCAGAGGGAGATACATCCGTTGGTCCAATACCTTGAGTATCTTGCGGCATGCCGGACTCCACATGGGTGTCGGTAGAGGCCTGCGACTCGAAAGTAGCAGGTATCAGGGGCTGTGAAAGCACCTCAATGAGTACCAGCGAACCGGTGACTGGCTTAGGAAAAGCTTCGTCATCGGTTTTGGATCTCGACTGCCTTTCTCTGTCCTTTTCTTTGTGCTTTTTTATGTACTCCGGTAGTCGGATTGCTATCCAATGACGTTTCTGGGTAGTTAAATCTGTTTCCAAAATACTTAGATGCAAAAATATACCGACGCTTAATAGTGCATTGGTTAAATCTAGCACAAAACTGACAGTCAGGCACTTTGTAATCAGGGCCTAGGCAAGGAATACAGTATAAATGGAAATCCTTATGAGGTACATGCTTCCCACAAGTAATACAATTATTAACTTTTTCTGACATCGGTAAAAAGCAAGAAAAAAGTTTCCCCAACGGGGTACTTAGCTTTAGTGAAGACTTCGGTTCTGAAACTCAAACTCGAATATTTCAGTAGTCAGCCGACCGGCACTTGTGAAATGCTTCTGCTTCGGGCACCGCGTGGCAAGAAAGACTGCATGTTTTATACCCCTGACGTCATGGAAGAGAAGACAGCAACCGAACCAGGACCCAAGACTTTGGAATTCAGGCCAACTGAGGGCAACCTGCCAGCAGATTACCCAAATGTAATGACTGCAACAGTGAAACACGAAGAACATCTGAAAAGGAGGGCTAGTCTTAATACCTACAAGCCTTCAGAAAGCATTTCTATTGTGAGAGTATATAACCTACTGACTACTGGCTCTGCTTCTGTGTCAGCCAAAACAGTTCCCCAAATGCCAAGTTACCTGCTGTGGAGCATCACGCCTCCACATCCACATCAGATATCTGGTCTTCTTTTGGTAACTCAGTGGGTGTAGACTCTAAGAATGATGCTGCCTACCCAGTCAACAATAGTTTGTGATCCTGGAAAGTCGGGTAGAAGAGCCCAAGTACTTTGGGTGAACCCCACAGGAACACACTGTAGCATCCACTGAGCTTATACTGTGTGGTCTGATCAGGCTTTGGCACAGGGACTGTGGAAAGAACCCACAAATGTATACAGTCCCGAGGGTAACATTAGAAAGATGCCAAATGCCCACTGCCTAGTGTGGAGCAGTAAGGCATGTAGACTTTAAATGTACTGCCACTATGGATATGGAATAAGAGAAAAGCATGGTTAATTGGTAATCAATGGCAGTTGGGAACACATAAGGGAAGGCCTATGTAAAGTAGGAACCTATAAGAGCAATCTTGGACACATACACCACACATTCCTGATGCTAGAGCATGGGTTGATGGATTTACCACTGAAACTCCATGCAATGCATTATTGATTCTCTGAATAAAAGTACAAACATAAGGAATATATACTAAGTCTAAGTTGAGGTTATCTCAGAGTATTACCCTGGTCTGAGATATAGCAGTCTTACAATTAATTTATAGGGGAGCAAAACCAACTCCTTTATGGAACTGCAGCCAAATTCAGTACTTACTGTACTTCTACTCCACTTAACAAAGAAAACAAAATACATGAATATTTATTTATTTAACATTTGTTTACCGGGAAAGTCCGACTGGGTCAAGGACCCATTTTCAGCAGAGACCCGGGGAGAAAAGCTCCAAATGAATACATATAGTTAAAACATAATACATAAACAAGACAATAGCAAGCATTAAAGCATACCCAAAATAAGTGATTAATACTACTTAAGTACAGATAGATAGATAGATAGATAGATACAGATAGACAGACAGACAGACAGATTAGATAGATATATAGATAGATAGAGTAATAGAACATGTACTAAACAAACAATATTAAATAAAAGTGATGTTGCAGGTTACACTTTTTTCTTCATCTTGTACAGGAAGGCTTGAGATGGAGAGTGAGGATTAGGCAGAGGGTTAGAAAAACAGAAGAAAGTATATGTTCAGGAGAAATGAGGAGTAGGATGGAAAAAGTTTAAGGTGCATAAAGAGTCTTAGTTTGATATGGTAATGGTTAGTGGATGAGATTCAAGGTCTAGGGATCACCAGGTGTAGAAAGGAAAGGCCCTAGAAGGTGAATGGAGTTTGCCTGTTAGGAAAAGAGCAGGGGCAGTTCTGATTAAAGAGTATTTTTAGGGTGTGTTTGAATCTGTTTGAAGTTGCTGAAACTGTCAGTGGTAGTAATATTTGTTGGCAGAGTTCCAGAGCTTTGCAGTAGCATGACACTATAGGCACTGTCCAGCTCTTTTGTTTGGAATGTAGACATAAGTTGTTTTCACAGCGGAGGGTTCTGGTAGGAATGTAGGGTTTTCGGAAAAAAAAAAAAATATATATATATATATATATATATATATATATATATATATATATATATATATATATATATATATATATATATATATATATATATATATATATATATATATATATATATATGTGTATATATATATATATATATATATATATATATATATATATATATATATATATATATATATATATATATATATGCATATCTATATATACATATATATATATATATATATATATATATATATATATATATATATATGTATATACACATATATATATATATATATATATATAAAATATAGACATAAATACTTGCTTTGCATTATAACTGCATTTCACCACTAGCCCAAGGATACCCATTGTGTGTGTGTGTGTGTATACATGCCTGTGTAATATATATTCTGTATTTGTCGTGTGCATGCATCATCACGGGTCTGTACATGTTGCATCACTTTTTTGTGAATGTCTGTATTAATTAAAGACCTGTACATGTTATTTATCTATCTGTTTTGTCTTGCCAATTTTGGCCATGTCATGGCTGAAAAGAGATCCTTGGACTAGCTCACTTACCTGGTTAACAAATTCAACATAAAATAAAGTTGTGGAATTTGCAATTATGGGTCTTGCACTTCTGACAAAGGAATCATAGGTTCATAGTTTGGTACTAGGCTATCGGCCCTAGGGCCTATACAAGCCTAGCCATAACAATTCCCTGGACATTTCTTCCCACAATATTTACTTCCCTGGACCCCTGTCTAACAGGGCGACTGACATGATCCCAGGGTGAATTTCCTATCTCCCATTCAATCGTCAAGGTTTCTTTTGAAGAGGGCCAAGGAGGCGCTCTGCTTGACATGTATGGGCAGTCTCTGGGTCAGGAACCTATCCCTCCAGCATGTTTTGTTCATTTTGATGACAAGGTTTAGATCCCTGGAGCTTGTGGCTCTGAGGGACTGGGATTTCTTTAAGTGCAGCATGTCCAACAGCTCAGGATTTGACATCGCCCTGTATGTTAAACAGAGATCACCTCTGAGTAGATGATATGCCACAGAGTATAGCTGGAGTTTTTTTAGATGGTCAGCATTGGGCATCTGCTTTAGGCCTGTGATTCTTTTAGTGGCGTATTTCTGCGGCCTTTCCAGCTGTTGCAGATGTCTTGTGAGGTACATACCAAACGGGCCATTGTACTCTATAATGGGTCTAATGAGGGATGAGTACAGTGGGACAATGACCTCCTTTTTTCTGGATGAAAAGCCCTTAGTGATGAGGTGTGCCACATAGAAGGATTTCCTGACTGTTGTGGCAATGTGGTTATCGAAGGTGAGACCGCTGTCCACCTGTGTCCCTAAGTCTCTCATCACACTTTTGGTGTTTAGTGTACTGCCACCTATGTGGTAATTTATGGCTACATGTTTTTTCCCAAAGGGGATAACTATACATTTCTTGGTATTAAGCTTGAGCCCATGGCTCTGGCACCAAGCATCTGTTTCTGTAAGGAACTTTTGTAGAATATCCACATCATTTGGGGATTCAAAAATGACTTCCAGTTTGCAATCATCTGCGAACTTTGTTAGCCAGAGTCCCTTAGTGTTAGCCTATACTTCAGAGAAGTAGATGCCAAACAAGAGTGGTCCAAGGACTGAACCCTGAAGTACTCCACTGGTTACTTGTCTGGAGCTGGATTTGGAGTCTGCTACTTTTACAGTCTGAGTTCTGTCAGTACATCAGTTGGCAACCCATCAAGTGACATAGGGATTTATGCCCAGCTTAGTAAGTTTATCTATGATTCCAGAGTGGGGGATGGTGTCGAAGGGCTTGGCGAGGTGCAGATAGGCTGTGTGGACAGCCTTACCCTCGTCCACAGCTCTGGAGACTGATTTGAAGAAGTCAATCAGGTGCAAGAGACAAGAACGGCCCTTCACGAACCCAAACTAGGTGGAGTCCAGTGTTTGAAGGTTGCCAGTGTCTTTGTTTATAAGTTCCATGATAATGCGTTCCATGCCATTGCAGATCAGGCTTGTCAGACTGATGGGACAGTAGTTCCCGGGATCCAAGGTGGATCCCCCCTTCTGGAGTTGGATAACTGTAGCTGTGCACCACTCAGTGGGCACAAAGCCTGAGGTGAGGCTATGATTAAACATGACACTTAGGTGAAGTGCCAGTTCATTTTGTAGTTCATGTAGTACACAGCCCGAGGATGTCATCTGGTCCCATGGATGCTGTATTCTTAGCTTTGGAGAGTGCGGTTTATACCTGTGTGGCCATGATTACTGGAATTTGGCAATCTTTTGGTATTGAGAGGGGCCCTTTAGGGGGTGAGAGGGGGTGAAGTTGGCACTAAATCAATCTGCGAGGATATTGGCAATATCTTTGGAATCAGTATATTTAATGCCATTCTGCTGTAGCTCAGAGCAGATCTGAGCATTGCCATTTAGATTCTTGACATAACTATAGAATGCCTTGTGGTTGTCTTTGGAATCTTTGGCAATTTTATTTTCATAACTAGCTTTGGAGGATTTTATGAGGGATCTCAACGTCTTACTGAGGCTGGTATGGGAGTTTTTTGCATCCTGGGATTTTCTTCTTTTCTGCAAGAGTTTCTTCCTTCTGTTGTATACTTTGTTTATGGCAGGGGACCACCAGATTGGCTTCTTTTTTTTGGAAGAGAGCGTCTTGGTTCTATTTGGGATGGCATGATTCATGCACGAGTGGATGTCCTCTAGTGCAGGATTCAGCAGTCGAACTTTCAGATCCCGTCTGCATGGGTGTCATTAAGTCGGTCACTTATGACTTGAGTAGCATGAAGTTGGCTTTGGAGAAGTTTTTTATGGCGGTTTCCTTACTGGGGGTATGGGTGAGGGTGGGGTGGGATGTGGATGTTAAGGGTAATTTGCTTATGGTCAGACTTGCCCAATGAGGGGGTTGACCACTGGTGTGGAGCATCTATTTTCCATGTTGGTAATGACCAGGTCTAGGATACTGGAGCCCCTGGTGGGATAATGGATTAGATGATCCAGGGCGTTGGAATTTATGAATTCCAAGAACCATTGAGAAAAGGTGTTGGTACCAGAGTAGTTTTCCCAGTTAATGGCAGGGTAGTTGAAATCACCCAGTATTAGGGTGTTTGATGTATCTTAATATTTTCCAGTATGTTTAGAAAGGTGTAGTGAGAATCTTGGGGCATGGTGGGGGATCTGTAGCAAGCTACAATTTGGATTGCAGTCTTACCTAGTGTTAGTTGCACCTAGAGAATTTCAGATGCATTGTATTGGGCAACTAGCATGGAGGAGTGAATATCCTTGGTGAATATGGACACTCCTCCACCTTTAGTGTTTTGGTCATGGTTTGGTGGCCGAAAAGTGTGGTAAGAGTTGTAGCCTGGTACTGCAGGGGTGCTCTCTGGAGCCTTGATCCAGGTCTCAGTTACCGCACAGATATCTATGTTCTCCATTTTTAGGAGTGCCTCGACAGAGTGCATTTTGAGGTTTAGACTTCTAGCATTGAGTAACATTACCTTCAGATTTTGCATGCTTGTATCTGTTACGGTGGTGGTTTTGTCCTTTGAACCTTGCCTAAAAAAGGCACTATATGGGTGGCAACAGCTTTAGCCAGTAACCTGAATCCCAGGGGTGACAGGTGCAGACCATCTCTGGCAAAGCGTCGTGGTTTGTCAATCATGTCTTCCCAGGCAGACAGATACTGGATCCCCTTTGAATGACACCAGAAGTTTAGCCAATTGTTGAAGTCAATTATTTTGTCCTTATACTGTTGTATCATTCCGGGCAAAGCCAGGATACTACTCAGGGCTAGGGTCATACCTGCCTGGGCCACATAATCCGAGAGCTCTTCCACGTCTCTTTTCATGTAGTCCAGGGAGGTACGTCTCAAGTCATTCACTCCAACATGGACAATGACAGAGTCGTATTTGTACTTGCTGTGGAGCGACTTGACTGCATGTGTTATGTGGCAGATCCTGGCACCCAACAGGCAGTTGACTGTAATTTTCTTCTTGTCCAGCCTGGTGAGTGGGACATCAATGTGCCTGACTATACAGTCAAGTATGACTAAAGTGTTGGGTACATTGTCTTGCCTTAGGGGCTGTTGTTGGGTGGCACACTGGTGTTGTGAGCTATGTGTCACTTCGGTTGTGACTGATTTTTTGTGTGTTTAGCTTCGGAGGTCCTTGTTGCTTGGGCAGGTTAATGCTAAGGGCCTCCACATATGTGGGTTTAGTGTTGCTATGTGTGGGTGTTGTTGTGGGTTTTGAAGGGCTATTTGTTGCCTGAAGTGTAGTGCAGGTGTTAACCTTCTCTTCTTGACTGTCTAGCACAATGTTGTCTGGAGAGAGCTTTGCTTCCAGTTTGGCTATGTAATTGCATCTCTCACAGGTTGTAGTGTTGAGTGATATGAGGAGAGGGTTGTCTGTGTACATGAGGCAGTTGCTGCATTGCCCCAGTATGCCCAGATTCACCAGGTGGACAGGAGAAATCACTGGAAGATGACCCTTGGACATGCCTGTTTAGGTGCTTTTTTTTTTTGCAAAGTACAAGAGCTGTTTTCTCTTACCATTGCAAGGTACTTTGCAATTATAGGCCGTTTAGTGCCTACGATTAATTTCTCCTTATTGACAAGGAGAGTTGAGTGCTTGCATCAGTTTAAGGCTTCCTAGTGCTTTCCAGCAGGTTCTAGAGCAAGTGCTAGTCACAGGGTTTCAAATGTTAGTGCCAATACTGAGAAACCAGCTAGTTCTAAGGGAAAATTTGAAGAGCAGACTTGCTGGCACCTGGAATAGTTTAACCGTAGCCCCGCAATGTTGCACAATGCAAAAAATGCTCACATACATGCATTTTTTAAGCCAGAAAGTTGAAAGGGATAGAAATCGGCCCAAAAAGGCTAATAAAATTACAATTTCAGAGCTGGAAACCACTCCTCTAGTGTTAGATAGGCAAGTACAATGCTCACCACTCCCACTGGTAAGCAGTAGGACTTCCCTCTACCACAGCAAGGTCTGGATAGGTCTGAACACAGAAAATAAAGTCCTGAGGCCAGCAAAGCCTGGGATCTGGACTATAGTAGCTAGGAAAGGTGGGAAACGAGCAAAGAAGAGGGGGTTTAAAACAGGCTAAACAATGCAATAATACAGTAAACAAACACAGAAAAGGCTAACACACTTGAGTGTGTAGCCCTAAACAGTAAATGCAATTAAAACTCTACAAAATTAGCAATTTAAAACTTTTTAAATGAAGCTAGGCAAGTGCACAACTGAAAAATTATTTAAGAGACAGTAATACAGGAGAATAAGCAGCTAGTCTACATATACAGAGCAGTCTATATATACAGAAAAGCAGCTAAAACACACAATTCAGATGCAGTGCAACCTAGAGCACTTGAGTTGTAACAATATTAAGGCAACTACAATTTTAATAAATGCACTAAAATATACTCTATATTTCAAAAACGTTTGAGAAGCACAGTCAGAACACAAGGAGATTCAGGCATTTTTTTTTTTAAAGAAAGGGAAAAAGGAGAAACAGAAGGAAAGAAACTAAGTATGTTGGCCTTTTCAGATGTTCTCTCTGTATTAGGTAGAATGAGCTAATGACACTAGACTGGGAGGAGTGTCCCAGATAAAATTTACAGTAGGGGTGGGCAACTGCAAAGCCACCAAGTATAACAACAAGACTCGCACAAAAATATAGCACCAATAAATTTAATAACACGATAAAGCTTTCGAGCTAACCACCCTTCATCAGTACAATTAAAATAAGACTTTCCTACTTTTTAAATAGGAGATAGTTAAAATCACATGATCCAGCCAGCCTATCCAAAAGAAACTTTTCTACAAAAATTTAAAAAAAGACTCTTAAAATTCTAAAATCATATATTAAATACATTATATAAAATATAATGAACTACAAATAACAAGGTATTAAGGCTTACAAAAACAGAGGGGAAAAATTTACTTATGTTATTCAATTATACATTTTCGCTCTGTTTTTTTACCAATGTTGGCTTCAAACTCATTGTATTGTTTAAACCTGGATTATTGTCGGTTTGTAATCTAATAATCCACTCATATTCTTTTAACTCCAAAGCATTATTCACATCACCACCCCTACTACCCATTACTATCATATCAATTACCCTAAATTTAAACTGATGCTCTAGGCCATTGTCAGAAACGTGCTTACTTAAAGCATTCGTCAATATTTTCCTTCTAATTTCTGACTTATGTTCCCCTATTCGTTCCTTCAATTTCCGGGTGGTTTTACTGATATAAAATCCAGGACATGCAACACATGTGGCTAAATAAACCACTTGAATTGTGTTGCATGTTGCAGTGATATTGAAAAATACTCTTTACCTGTTGTTGGATGTTTATAAATGTCCATTTCTTCATAAATATCATTACAAAAAATACAATTATAGCATTTCTTTGTTCATATTTTTCTTATTTTGTCCTTCTTCCATTCCCCCTTAAAATCTTTATAACATCATTTCATTTTTAATGTTTCTGAGTTTCTGTAGGAGAAAAATGTTTTTTCTCCAACTATATTCTTTATTTCTGGCATAGCCATCAAAGTAGTCCAATTTTTTCTAATTTTTTACTCCTTCAGTATTTGTATTAAAAGTAGTAACGTATCTAGTTACTTGTCTCTTCTTTTCCTTGAAGGATCTCTCCTGCTGCAGTGTACCAAACTTTGGTCTATTTATCTTGCCTGCCCCTTACTACACTTTTATAAATTTCATCCACTAATGTTAATGAGTAACCATTATCAATAAACTCTTGTATCATTATTAGCCTGCATTTCAAAATTCACTTCCTCAGTGTTAAGTTTACTTACTCTAATCAGTTGAGCTTTCAGAGTTCCTCTGAAAGTGTGCGGTGCATGCATACTATGTCTACTAATATATCTACAGACAGCCACCTCTTTTTTATGTATAGTTGTTTCTATTCTATTTCCTTTCTTGTATAACTGAACATCTAAGAATGTTATATTTTCTTCTGATGCTGTCATTTTAAATCTCAGGAATTCTGTTGTAGAGTTTAAATAACTCAGATAGGTGTCCAGTTCTCTTTTGTCCAGCTGCCATACCAGAAAGCGGTCATCTACAAATCTCTTACAGAGAACAACTTTACTATTGAGGTTATTAATTTTGCTAAGAACATACTTCTTCTCCCATTCATATAACACCAGATACGCATATGTATTTGCCACTGGTGTTCCCATTGCCATTCCAGTTAGTTGCAAATAGGGTACATTATCAAAAATAAACACATTTTGTGACAACACTATTTCCAGTAATGTACAGATGTTTTCTATATCTCTTCCTTACAGCTTTATTTCCATATTAAGAAAGTTCCGTATGGCCTCTCTCCCATACTTATTTGGTATTACCGTAAAAAGTGAGGTAGTATCAAGAGTGACAAATAAAAAATTTCCTCCTATATATCCCTTATGCCATTCAAATAAATTAATCAAGAAACTATCAGTATCTTTAATAATACTAGGACATCTGGCTAGATATTTCGCCAATACTGTTTGCAAATATTTTGAAATTGGTTGTGTAGACCAACCCCCCCCTGAGACTATAGGCCTCAAGGGTGGGTTATCAATAGCCTTGTGAATTTTAGGGATATATCTGAGGGATCCCAGGACATGGAACAGTGAAGTAGTTAAATAGTTCTGAGGTTATATCATTTCTAAGTTGTAAGTCGTAGATAGCCATATTTATGTTTGATATAAGTTTCTTCACCTCACTAAAAGAAATCTGTTTAAACGTACTTTCCTCACTTAACATAATTTTAAATGACTCAAAATATTTTTCACGATCCATTATAGCAGTTGCTCCCCCCTTATCAGCTTGTTTTATAATAATTCTGTTACCTATTCTAACATTTGCAATGTTTTATATTCATCACATGTTATGTTGTATTTCCTATTTCTTCTTGCCTTAGAATGATATGTTCTTAATTCATTCTCAGTTACATTCATAAAGGCTGTCAGTATAGGACATATTTCTGGCGAAAAAGTACTCAACTTTTTACAAGCAGGAGTTTCTACATTCATGTCTTTAAAAATTAGTTTAAGACTTACAGTTCGAATGAATAGTTTTAAGTCAGTTATTGCCTGTGCAATGTTATCTCCTGCTGTAGGAATAAATTTAATTCCTCTGCTGAGGGCTTCTAGTTGCACTGCTGTTAGTGTTATTGAGGAGAGATTAACAGTACCTTTTCCCATTTCTATCGTCGTCGTACTAGCTTGTTGAAGTACGCTGGGCTGTTGCTTTTCCTTTTCACACCACCTGTTGCTTGTTGCTCTTCCCTTTGCATCAAGCGGCCTCTCCGTTGAACTACCTGCTGTATAGGTACCTTTTCGGGAAGCTTTATTTGAAAAGGGGAAAAAGGAGTTACTAAGTTCGATGTACCTCCATTATTTACTGGAGTCTTCTGGTTCAGCTGTTGTTCCTTAGGTATTTTGGATGAGCTACTTCTGTTGACTCTCTCTTTATTTCCTGAAGTCAACGCACTCTCTACTATGACGTCATCTGAATTTTTCAATGCTTGTTGACTGGAAAGTCCTGGTGAATGAATCTCTACAGCCACTTCTTGATTGGATGATTGCTGTTCCAACATTAAAGGAGCAGCATCAGTACTTATTTGCTTTGTTTGATTTTTTTCTTTAACAAATTTATTATTTTTATTTACACTATTATTTCTTGCCAACAAGAAGATATGGCCATTTTTAAAATTGGCAACATCACGTTATACTTTATGTTTTTTTTATATTCTAATTTTATATCTAGTAAATGCAAGCAGTCAAGCATATTCTGATATAAATTTAATGCTACAGAGTGAGAAGCCATAGTTAAAAGTTCACTTTCCAATCTTATTATTTCCTCTTCCAGATGATTCTCAAAGGCTTAAAAAAATGTTCATTAGTTGCATGTAGTCCGCACTCAATTTTAAATTTAATTGTTGCCACTGTCCAAGCAAATCTGGATATGTATTAGCATATGAAGGCATTTTCTGTATCCGGAGTCCTCGTGGCACTACTCCCAGCTCTAAAATAGCCCGAAAGCTTTATTGTGTTATTAAATTTATTGGCGCTATATTTTCGTGTGTGTTTTGTGGACTACATATAGTGCTGTTCTGTGATTTGTGATAACAAGATACCAACAAAGAGGGAGGGTGGGGACCAATGCTAAAGCTATTAGCCTACACTCTTTTAGACAGTAAACACTACAAAAATCTTTATCACAGCAGTGAGCCATAAAATGAAAGTTTTTAAACAGATAAAGGGGCAAGGAGACTCTGCAGAATGCTTTTAACTGCAAACAAATCAGTTACCCGTACAGATTAGTTAATAGCAATAAAATACAGTAAAAAGTATGCAGCAGGCAATACAAAGTGCTATATATATAAATTGCTAGAAGCAATAATCAGTATAAATAAGCTAAAAAAACAGGCTGATCCCAGGAGGTAAACAGATGTTGGACACAAGTTAGGAAGCCCTAACTGGGGGGGGGGGGGTGACACCAGCAGCCAGCTTAAAAGATGCATAGGAGGTAGCCTGGACTAACACTGGCAGGGGGGAAAATAAGAATTCAGACCTGGATCTTGAAATAAGATGCTAGAACTATGTGATAATGTTAATGGCAGTCCAATTGTTTGAAACCAACCAACAAGCAATTAAGAAGAAGACACCACACCTGGTAATTACTATGGGCAGATGTCAGAGTACAGTCAAAAAACAGAGTAACACCAAGGAGGAGCAAGGCACTGGGGAAGTGGGTTTCTCATAACTGCTGGGGAAGCAAACACTGGCTGTGAAGAACACAAATGCCCACGGAAAAGGAATGTCCAATTGAGGTGGGGTAAATACTAATTCAGGTCAAAACAATTCTTGCAAAGGGAATAATAGATCAGCTGCATCACTGGAGATGTGGTTTGATAAACTATCAGGATCAGGAGCACAGACCTGCCTGTAGAGTAAAAAAAAAAAAATCAACTAATTGGGGAAAGAAGGAGGGGGGTACAGCAAATGTGGTGGTGCCAGTGACCACAAAATTACAAGACACTGCACTACTGACTCCAGGAAGGCACAGGCTTCACTGAGCCTACCTTCAAGGTGATGCATGCCAGAAAGACAGTACTCTAGTAATCTGAAGTTTTTGTATAGCTTTTCTTGTAATTTGGGGGTGGGGGTGGTGATGACTTATCCATGAGTAAATGATGATGCTGTCAGAATACAGTGCAGAGTTTAGGGTGGGTATATCAAAAAGGTAGGCTGTTAATTAATTAATTAATTAATTTAACATTTGTTTATTTAACATTTGTTTACCAGGAAAGGGTAATGAATATGGAAAAGAGTTTTGGACGTAGAATTGAGCCTTAAGGTATTCCTGCTGAAACGGTTCCACTGCTGGGTGGATGGAGTCCATGTGTAACGGTAAATTCTCAGTTACTTATGAAGTGAAACAATGTAGTGCACTGCCACTTGTACCAAAACAAAGCTTTGGGTTGATAAATAGACCACCCGTTAGCTGACCTTTTTCCATAGCTTTAAAGATAAAGTTAGTTATGGTAAATAGTGTTGTTTGTGTGCTATAGTTATTATAAAACCCAGGTTTGTCTGTTAGTTAAGAGGTTGTATTTAGAAATATTGGCTAGGATTCAGAAAGAACTATTTCCAACAGTAAGCCCTTACACAAATGTGTATTGGCAGTAGTTCTTTCCAAGTCAGAAACAGACACACCACAATGATTCTACATGGTGTATAGAATCACTGCAGTGGGCTGTCACCACAGCTATGCTAAATGCTAAGGAGACATTCCTGGGGAGCAGCCTATGCTAATTAGCCATGTGCTCTCACCTTGAGGTGTCTCCACACAGGGTAGTTATACAGCCGAGTGAAATTAGCACAACCAGCCATGTTAAATAATACAGCCAAAATGCTGTGTGTTCCTCCATTGTAGTCAATGGAGGAGATAGAGTAAAAGGTAATATCAGGTAAGTATCTGCAGAGATGTGTGAGGTGTGATTGTTTGTGTCAGTGTGTATGCATGTCTGTAGGGGTATGAGTGGTCTGGGGTGAGTGTACATGTGTGTGCGTTTCTATCTGCCTGGACGGACACAGTAAGTGGGTTAGTTATTAGTTACAGGTTTGTCAGAGTAGGGATATGTGTGTGTAAGTGTATTGGTGAATGATAACTGTGTCTATGAGGGTCACTGGGTGGGAAGGTGTCAAGAAAGGTGCTGTGAGGCAAATGGGGAAAATGTAAATAGCAGACATATTCCTCTTTAGGGTATCCCATGAGTGATCATGAGCGCATTTAGATAATCTTCATTAGTAGATGTACGTGCCTGCAATAAGGTAGCTTATACATCACTTGTATAGCTGATTAAGTAGTGTCTGATAGCAGTTTACAGTTTATGACTCAAAAGTTTTATGAGTTTGCAAAAAGAAAGTATTTAAGCATACTACATCAAGTCTTAGATATCTCAAAGCAGTGAAAAAGTAATGAAAATGGTCCAAACATTTAAATATCTCATTAAAAAAGTATAAAAAATTTGCACAATACGGCAACCTTCTTGTGATAACAAAATACAAACAAAAAATTACCTCTCTGGAGTATAGGACTTTCACCAGCAAAACTACTGATATAATACATCTTCAGTATAAATTACTCACTTCTTATTTATTACAGGTGACAGAATCAAATTAATGTGATTAACTTATTAAAAGAGAGGCAGTGTATGCAAAACTGCTACTACTATGTCAAATCTGTAAGCAACTTACCAGAGTTAAGGAAAGAGACAAATTAACAATTTACACAGTATTTGTAGTTAAAGTTAAAAAAGAGTCATGTACCAGCAAAAGTTATCTACCAAATAAGACCCGAGATAGTATTTTGTTAAAGTTATGTATTTGCAGATACATGAACGAAATAGCAGGCACTTGTTTTATAAAGCAAAGTGAAGAATTTTGTCAGAGATGTCAGTATCTCAATATCTACCTTAGAATGCTGATGTGTTGCTATTAGAAGTAGTCAATACCATCAACTCAGACAAAAATAATTTTGCTGCTGCCGGTAGTACAGAAATTTAGCAAAGGGAATACTGCATATCCAGAAATCTCAAAATAATGTCATAGCTAATCAAGAAACTGTTCTAGTGAATTCTGCAGAACAGTAGCAAGTTGCATATACATAATATCCATGATATAGGAGATTGGCTTAACCTAATTAGTGAAGTGAGTGTATAATGTCTAGTGACTGTAAATTTCTGGAATCTTTTTTACTTTTTAAGTTTTGCACTACCATTGTTGAAATAGGAATGTCTCTGCAGCTTGAATTATTGTACATATTACTGATACACTTGCTAATTGTTGTACATATAATTGTAAAACCAATGTATCCATTTATTTTAGCTTTTCATTTAAACAGCAATGAAACATACATTTAGTAATAATACAACCAAGCTCTGTGGCATATAGGGATAAAGCCCTATGACCCAGTTAACCAATGATCAACTAGCATCTTGGGGCCTTTTTGGAACTTGCAGGGGGAAACATGAATGACAAGGCATTGGCCTATTCATCTCTTTCGGGGGGGGATAGGAAGGGGGTATAGTTTGTATGGGAGCCACAATGGTGTTACTTTGGCAAAAATGAAAACGACTGCAGCTGTAGGTGGGTGAGCAAAGGGGAAGCATCACCACAAAGGTGTAGGATATTAGCCTTGCGGCAACAATGCATGCCCACCTGACATCGGTAGTTCTGTGCATCAGTGGAAGGTAGGATTTCAAAAGAAAAGCTTCTGTTTCAACTGAGAATGATGCCACCACTCCCAGAACACTCAACTCTTGCATCCAAGGAATGAGAGAAGACCAAAATAGAGAAGCAGAGACCTCAGATCTGGAGGAATGAACAGATCAACTGAACAGCGGACGCGAGGCTTGATGGTCAGGAGTAATGATAGATAAAAACAAAACAAAAAAATACATATAAATGACACATCTCATAGCTTTAAAAGGGAGTTAACAGTACAGTGTCATTTGATTACACAACATTCAGTAGTCCAAATAAAGCTTCTGATAAGTGCGCATCCTGTGTCCTTGATTCTCCATTTAGCCATTACTGACAATATATGCACTGAAACTATACACACACACACGTATATATTACTCTGGTGTACCTAGAAAAAAAAATCTTCACAGACACGGGAAGAACATGCAAACTCCAAACGGATATTGACTAGAGAAATCTGGCTTGAACCCTGGATCCTGGAACTGACACGCAAAAACCTTAACCAAGGAGTCATCATACTGTCCATCATTAGCCATTACTCATCTGCATGTCAAGGACTCTGTAAAACCTGTTATAGGTTCATGGGTGTATAGTAGGCTAATGACCACTAGGGCCCTTATAAGCCTAGCCATGCAACCCAAATGTCACCCACAAATTTGATTTATATAGGGGGTGATTTATTGACTGCCTCTGCCCAACAGAGAAATAGCTGCCAGACCAGGGGTGAATTTCCGATTTCCCATTCATTGGTCCAGGTTGTGCTCAAATAAGGATAGAGAAGGACCCTGCTTCAAATAAATGGAGAGAATGTTGCAGTGTATTACAAAGGGGTTTTATACCTAGTTCTGTACATTTGTTGACAAAGCCCAAGAGGGGCATTAATTCTTTTCACAGCTTTGCAAATAAGACTAGTCAGACTAATGGGTCTGTACCTTCCAGGGTCTGTTGAAGGTCCTCCCTTATGAATGGGGATGGCCACAGTCCTCCAATCATGGGGCATAAAGCCTGTTTTAAGACTAAAGTTAAATAATGACCCCAAGGGTGCATGAGTCATATTTTAGTATTTTTGACTGTTCAGGAGGAATCTTGGGATGTAATCTCTGAATTAACTTCTTTATTTATGATATTACTACCAGATGCAGTTACAGTATTGTAACCATCACGTTTTGCATGTCTAATCAGTGTAGCTTTGATCATACTGCTTTACAATGACAGAAAGTGTACAAACATTACAAAAACGTTTCATATGAAATAGAAACAAACTCTTCTTGCTGTGATTAACTACAAATCTTTAGCAATACTTGAAAACAACCAACCAGCTAATGTGAAAGAATATTTTTTTACATTTTATAATTCACAACACAATTTAAAAAAAAATTTAAACTTTTAACAATTCCTAGCCTTCACTTCTTATCTTACAGTTTCCTTACCTGTAGGGATGAGATGCTGAAGAATTCCATTATCCACTGTATGAAGATCTTTTACATTAAAGGAAGGAAAAGGAAAGGACTTGAAGAATTGGTTTGGAAAGAGGCCATCCCATGTATCATCTCCCATGAACACGACCTTCCGACCTTGCAGAGAAAAACATACATATGAAATCTCTAGCATTTTAGCACTCTTTACGTACAAAGTCAGATAGACTGGTGTATCTTTGTAACTTAATATGAAGTAACTTTATCTTCATAGTAGTACACAGCAGGACCATATATACTCAAAGCAGTCTGCATTATTAAAGGAACCTAAGATTCAGCTTCTCAAAGTATTATCCTTGCCTCATGTTTACATTTACTACCACTTCTGCAACACACCGCATTTAGTATTTCTTACATCTTGGACATCCGGACATCACACATCCATAATTATGACAATGGACAAGATAACAACACTGGCCAAAATGTCAGCCTGATTAAATCCAAATGGCTTAGGTAGGCATATTTCTCATCTTACAATGTGCATTTTAGATTCTCGTATGTGTGTGTGTGTGTGTGTGTGTGTGTGTGTGTGTGTGTGTGTGTGTGTGTGTGTGTGTACATATGCTATATCTATAGGTAGGTAGGTATGCATGTATGTATGTATGTAAAAGCATGCATTGAAAAATTGTACATGTGGTTTTCTACTCATCTGTTAAGGGTCAGTCAATCCAGTCAATAAAATGAATTCAATAACCTCCACAAATTACTTACACTTACCAAGTGCATAGTTTATCTTCCTTGCATAATGACATCCTCAAAAACTCTCTCACTAGTTACAGTCACTGAAAAGGACTACATTATCCTACATTCAGTTTTGAAGCTCAACATAGTAACATATGCAGACACTATCCATTTTGTCTTCTTTCTGACATGTTCATTTCTATTGCATTTTCAGTAGCCAAACACACTCCTCTCTCTACTTATCAAGTGTTAAGTTTTGAAAGATTGGCAGGACGGAATAAAGAACATATAAATACTACTTAGTGAATATTCAAAAAGTCAAGTAGAAATAGGTTAAAAATCTACTAAACTTCGGAGTTCTTGCAGTGATTTCGGAAGAAAGTTGTCTTCCTCAGTCACTCCCACAAAAGTAGATTTACCTGAATAAAATGTGAAGTTTAAGTAAATATGGTAAAAGGTACTTAATAGAGTAGTGAAAATGAACAATGTTGATAAAAAGAAACTCGTAACAACCAAATTGTTCAATCATACAGTTAACTCATTAACACATATGTGCTGTGGAATGTCACACCTCTAGCAGCCTACACACATCCTGTATTTCAGACCATTTTCTGAAAATAAACTTAAAAAGCACAAGATAAACAAATGTAAATATGTTGTGACCAATAATAGATATTACAACTGTACAAACAGCACTGTTATCAGTATTCTTTACAGTGATAATAGTGCATGCAGAGTCAATTCTATAAATACTATGACATACAAGGCACACAAACTCCAAATTATATATTTTTAAACTTTCACAAACAAAATTGTATATCTTAAAAACTACACAACAAAGGCACATACTGTTAGAACACATTTTTGTTAACCAAACAAGCCTTCACAAGACAACAAGAAATCCCTCTGTAAGTGCATATTTATTGACACCTTTACAACAATATGAAAACCTGTTTAATTGTAAAATTAACAATACAAATAATACCGGATATCTCCCAAGATATATAACTTACACTGCAAATATCAGAGACAGTTTTCTTCACAACATCAAAGGTTTCACCAAAATGTCATGCAACAGCTTGTATGTCACTTGATTTTTCAAATATTAAGTACAATGGAAATATTTCTTAGTTTTATAATTCCTAACAAAAACAAGTATCAACATTTCCACTATGGTTCATAGGTAGGTACTAGGCTATCTGTCCGAAGGCATTTATAAGCCTAGTCGGAATGTGTTGGCTTTCGCCACCCCCTTAGATTAGTTCCCTGTGCCTCTGTCCAGCAAGGCCATTGAAGTGATCCCTGGGGTACATAGTGTGCTGTAAACTAGTATTTATTGACAGTAAATTGTCCTATCTCCTAAACTGGTGTTTTAATATCATACAGCTCATTAAAGTGCAAGTCTCTCAGTTATGAATATATGAAAAATATGAAATTATGAATAATAAGAGGGGAAAGAGTAATTTCCTCACTCCAGCACATCCTAGACTAATAATCTTAGTGTCATTTTGTTAATATTTCCTTGCCCTTCGTAATACGGCAGCAATAATGCCCAAAAGGGTGTGTGTTACTGTGTAAATAACACTCACCCAGGGGTATTATGAGGTTTGATGCCACAGGCGCAGGACCTTTACACCCATGGAAAGGCATTATTTACACAGAAACACACATCCTGGAGGGCATTACTGGGCTTAGAAAATGGTCTGTCTATAAAATTGTTCTGTTTTACTTGCTTCTTCATTAGTAATACTATTTTTCTTAACATATTTTTGACGTAAAATAGTTTCTCCGCCTAATGTTTCAAGGATGATGCATATATATATATATATATATATATATATATATATATATATATACATACACACACACACACATACACACACACACACACACACACACACACACACACACACACACACACACACACACACATATATATATATATATATATATATACATATATATATATACACACACACACACACACACACACACATATATATATATATATATATATATATATATATATATACATACACACACACACACACACACACACACATATATATATATATATATATATATATATACACACACACACACATATAGGTTCATAGGTTCATAGGTTCATACTAGGCTATCTGCCCAAGGGCATTTATAAGCCTAGCCCATAGTTATGTGGCTTCGCCACCCCTTTAGTTTGAATAAAAACTATGCCTATCATTTTTCTGTGCCTCTGTCAAGCAGTGACACTGAAGTAATCCCTGGGGTATATCTGCGATCTCCCATCCATTGGTCAAGATTCCTCTTGAACAAGGCCAGCGAGGTGCTCTGCCTCACATGTACCGGGATTTTGTTCCACAGCATAGGGAGTCTCTGGGTGATGAATCTGTCCCTCCAGCACGTTCTATTTATAACCGTGTCAAGGTTTAAGTCTCCCGCCTTGTGGTTCTGAGGGATCTAGATTTTTGAGGTGAAGCATATTCATCAAATCTGGGTTTGACATGGCCTTATATGTCAGGCACAGGTCACCTCTGAGCAAGCGGTATGAGACTGAATAAAGCTGGAGTTCTTTCAGTCGGGCAGCATAAGACATATTTTTGAGACCCTTTATCCTTTTGGTGAGGAACTTTTGGGGCCTTTCAAGCTGCATCAGGTGTCTGGTCAGATACATTCGAACGGGCATTGTACTCAATCATAGGTCTAATGAGTGATGAGTACAGGGGACGATGACCTCCTTGATCTAGATGTGAATCCCTTCATGATCAGGTGGGCGATATAGAAGGTTTTCCTAACTACTTTAGCAACATGAGTGTCAAACGAAAGACTACTGTCAACTTGGGTCCCCAGATCCCTGATGACTTTTTCTGTGCTCAGTGGATTGTCACCTATATGGTAGCTAGGGGTACTTGTTTTTCCCGAAGGGTATGACTATGCACTTTTTGGCGTTTAACTTCAGGCCATGGCTCTGGCACCAGTTATCCGTTTCTGTGAGGCCCTTCTGGAGGATATCTGTGTCAGATGTGTTTTCGACTATGGCGCCCAGTTTGCAGTCATCTGCAAACTTTGTCAGCCATAACCCTCCTGTGTTTGCTTGTACTTCAGAAAAGTAGATGCCGAACAAGAGTGGACCCAGGACTGAGCCCTGTGGGACACCACTTGTGACAGGCTTTGAGTCTGACATGGCTCCAGCAACTCTGACCCTGTGGGTTCTGTCGCTTAGCCAGTTTGCAACCCATCTTGTGATGTATGGGTTGACATTCAAGCTGATGAGTTTTTCGATGATACCTGAGTGGGGTATTGTGTCGAAGGCCTTTGCCAGGTCGAGGTAGGCTGTATGGACTGCCTTTCCCTCATCAATGGCCTTGGTGACTGTCTCGAAAAAGTCAACCAAGTTTAAGAGGCAGGATCTGCCTTTGACAAAGCCAAACTGGGTTGGATCCAAAGTCTGCAAGTTCCCTATGTCTTTATTTATGAGTTCCATTATGATCCTCTCCATGGCTTTGCAGATAAGGCTTGTCAAGCTAATGGGGCGGTAATTTCCAGGGTCTGTGGAGGCACCGCCCTTATGAAGTGGGACCACAGTCGCCATGCGCCACTCCTTGGGTACGTATCCTGAGGTGAGGCTAAGATTAAACAGCTGTCCTAACTGTGGGTTTAATTCCTCGTTGAGTTCATGAAGCACACAGCCGGGGACACCATCCGTCCCATGGATGCTGTGTTTTTGCCTTAGTGAGGGCAGTTCTCACCTGGGCGTTGGAGATGTTTGGGGGCTACAATCCTCTGGAATAGATATCTCTCCTTTTGGGGGAGGGGAGAAGTTTGCACTGAACCTGTCAGCCAGTATGTTAGCAATGTGTGTAGGTTCAGTAATTTTCACATCATTTTGAACTAATTCTGAGCATATCTGGGAGTTTCCTCCTAGGTTTCTAACATAGCTAAAGAAGGCCTTATGATTGTCTTTAGAGTCCTTGGCGATTTTTCTCTCAAAATTTGCCTTGGATGATTTTATGAGAGCTCTTAGTTTTTTACTTATAATGATCAAAGGTGTCTTACCTTTCA
>NC_056726.1:647614077-647671577 GCF_019279795.1 Protopterus annectens | reverse complement strand
CCATAATCCCGACAAGCAACAAACAAAATAAATCCCGGTCCAAAAGCACACACACAACACAAGCACACCAAAAGCCTTACAAACCAACACTAAACCTCACATACACAACTACCTACAACCTTACCCCAAACCCTAACCCTAAGGTCCACCACTATCGCACACTCACCTAACCCGCGCCCTAACCCTAACTCACTTAACCCGCCCCTAACCCACAAACTATCACAGTCGCACACTTAGCTAGCCCGGCCCTAACCCTAACTCATTTAACCCACTAACCCACAAACTATCACAGTCGCACACTTACCTAGCTCCTAACCCTAACTCACTTAACCCGCCTAACCCACAACTATCACAGTCGCACACTTACCTAGCCCGCCCTAACCCTAACTCACTTAACCCGCCCCAACCCACAAACTATCACAGTCGCACACTTACCTTACTCGCACCCTACCGTCCGTCACTACCGCATACATCCACAGCCTTTTCCCATGTCGATGTTCTCAGCGTCGGGGTTTTGATCCGTCGGTCTTCTCCGTTTTCGATCTTCTGGCGTCGGTGTTCTCGCTGTCGGCGTTCTGACTTGTCGACGTAGTCAGATAGAACCATATATATATATATATATATATATATATATATATATATATACACACATCTTTTTCCCCGTCTGCATGGATTGAACCCACAATTCCCATTTTTCTTATGTAGTTTGCTCCTACCCCTTTCTAAAGATCACAATTCCAGTTGTTTTATCTCAGTCACTATCTTCACTAATGCTAGGGAAGTTGGTTTAGATGTTGGTTTCCATTTTCTAGTAACTGCTTTTTTGGCAACCATCATAATTAGACAGCATGGTGTTATGGGTCTACTTTAGTTGACCGAAACACCAGTTCACCGATACGCAGAAGACCGAGACCAAACGACAGAAAACGAAGGTGATCGACAAGGTGAAATCCCGACAGCCGAAAGACCGACATGGGAAACGTGTGAGCGCAACTCGGTAAGTGTGCGATAGTGAGGGATTTAGGGTTAGGGAGCGGACAGGTAAGTGCGATAGTGAGGGATTTAGGGTTAGGGTGTGGGAAAGGTGAGTGTGCGGTAGTGTCGGACTTAGGGTTCGGGTAAGGTAAGTGTGTGATAGTGACGGGCTTTATCTTTTAGGGTGGGTTAAGTGAGTTAGGGTTAGGGTGCAGGTAGGGTAAGTGTGCGATAGTGACGGACTTTAGGTTTAGGAGTGGGTTAAGTGAGTTAGGGTTAGGTGCGGTAGTAAGTGTAGTGTCGGACCTTAGGGTTAGGGTTTGGGTTAAGGTTAGTGGATATGTAATTGTGTGCAATGTGTACTTTACATTTTGTGTGTCGGTGTAATGGTGTTCGGTTTTGTGAGTTGTTGGTATTGTGTGTTTTCGGTTGTTTGGTCTCGGTGTTTTGCGTGTCAGCGAATTGGCGTTTCGGTCAACTAAAGTAGACCCGGTCTTACTATATATCGGTAATTCCTATTCTGAATCATAGCTCAAAAAATCATTTCCTTAGTTGCACCGATTTGCTCACCCAGCATCTCAGACAAAGCAGTCTGTAGGGAATCTTTAAAGTCTGCCAACTTATTACACTCCCAGAAAATATGTTCCAAGTTACTTCTTTCTTCCCCATCACACCTCCAACATCTGCGGTCTACCCGATGAAAAATTCTTTGGAGTCTACTTGGGGTATAAAAATACTTCCAAGCAAAAATCCTAAATCTTCTAGACTTGTTCCATATTTGGGAGACACACACACATACAACCCATTGTTTCTTTGTGAATCGCTTATCCAATCTCTCTTCCCAATCATTTCTAACCTCCTCTGATTGAGTCTTATAGTTATCATGTAATATTTTATATGCTGTACTAATTATTCCTTTCTTAACGGCAACCTCTGTTCCAGATTCTACTAAAAACTCTACCACTGCTGGTATTTCATTTAGGACCCCCCTATTTATTTTCTATTTGCCTATACTCTGATATCAATCCTTGATAGGGAAGGCAATCTCTAACCTGCAGTCAAAAATAAGTTCTAGGCATCTTCCCATTCTGTTACCTTTCCATCCCTAGTTATTCGCTCCCAGTAGCTTGGTTTCTTTGCCAGTTTTCTCCAATAAATTCCAGCTCCCTCTTGCCTATTGTCTGTATCCTTAACTGTAGTCACCCCTATCGGCAGAATCTCCTTTCTCCATTTCAATGTTGGCTTAGTTCTTATAATATTTTCTGTGACTTTATGAATAAAATATTCTGTATAATTATTATGATTCTCCTTAAACGTCCGCATCCATAATCCCAATCTGTCCTTGTCCCCCCCCCCATTTCATCATCATCTCTTTAAACTTTGAATTACAGTTTTCTGCTTGTTCTATATAAAGCAGTCTTAACTGTGTTCTAAAACACCCCTTCAAATCGGGTAGTCCCAATCGACCCTGTTCTACTGGAAGAATATTCTTATCCCACTTGACTCTTGCTGTCTTCTTGTCCCAGATGAAATCCTTCAGTTCTTCATTTATTGCAATCCAGAACTTTTCCTCTGGTTGATAAAAGTATGCCTGACCTGTGCAAAAGGGGCTAAAAACATTTTAACTGTTTGCATCTTACTATCGATATCCATATAACATAGCTTCCATTTTCTCAGTTTTGGTATTATCTTTTGTTTAGTCTTTCCACATATACTCAGTTGCCAGACTGGAATCATTTTTAATCCATACTCCTAAATACTTCATTTTATCATGTCCCCATAAGTATGGATATTGTTGAACCAATTTGTATGTGGCTACATTGTGTACTGCCATTGCTTTTGTTTTAGATTCATTAATTTTGTATCCTGAAAAGATTTGAAACTGTCTCAATACATTCCACAGCACTGTAATGTCCCTCACTGGTTTTGTAAGGTATAAAATAATGTCATCTGCAAATAGAGCCAGCTTATCTTGACTACCATACTAATTATATCCTTGAATTTCTGAGTTCATTATTTTGTTTACCAATGGTTCTAAATATAATGCAAACAATAAAGGGGAGAGAGGAAACCCCTGCCTGGTTCCTCTGCTCAAGCACAGAATATCAGAGAGGACCCTATCCTCCTAATCAACCTTATAATTTTATCAGGGAATGCAAATACTTCAATTACTCTGCTCATAAAGTCTCAACTTACTCTTCAAATGCTTTCTAGGTATCAAGACCCACCAACAACAGTGATATTTTATTACATTCTGCTTCCCTCTGGATCAACAGTGCTCTGTTAATGTTGTCAAATGTTTGCCTCCCCTCCACAAAACTACATTCATCCACAGCTATCAATTTTGGCATCACATTTGCCAGTCTTTTAGCCATTATAGACATAAACACTTTATTTTTATTTATTTATTTTTTATTTATTTAACATTTGTTAACCGGGAAAGTCCGACTTGGAACAAAGTCAATTTTCAGTGGAGGCCCAGGGAGAAAGGTTCCAGATTAATGTCTTTGTAACTTTAGAATGATGGTTTAGTACTAAAATGGGCCTGCATGAAGATAGATCTGATGAATCTTTAACCTCCAAGTATTACAGTCACCATTGCTTTCTTCCAGGATGTTGGTCCTTCTCCTCCTCTTAAAATACTGTTAAACAAAACCCTCCAGATCTTTATCAGTTTTTCCCCCCTAGCTTCCAAATTTTCACAGGAATACCATCTATTCCTGGAGATTTTCCTGAAAACTGGTTATACAACACCATTTTAACTCATCTTCTGGTATCCTGTTAGTAACTGAGCCTCCTCTACCTCTAACCTTGGCATATTTAATTTTTCCATAAACGTTTCCAGTTGTACCTTTTCTTAATTTCCATATTTCTCTGCTTTATACACACTTTTAAATAATTTTTGACAAATTTCTAATACTTCTACAGGATCCCTTCTTATCTTCCTTGCTATAAGCTCCCTAAGCTTGGTGACAGCCCTTTCTACATCCTGTTCCCTCAGTCGTTGTGCTAAAAGTTTTTGTGCTCTAGAGTCATTATCAAAAAAAAGAGTTATAAAAACACTTGCTTAACTACAGAATATTATATCTATAAAGTAGCAGAAAGTAAGAATCAAGCCAACATGGGAATGGAGAAAGGAGATTGTGCCAATAGGGATGACTGGAATTAGGGATACAGACAAAGGTATTTGGAGCAAATAACTAGAGAGGGAAAGGTAAAAGAATGGGAAGAGGCCAAGAATTTATTTGGACTGCAGATTAGAAATTGCCTTCCCTATCAAGGATTGATAGAGTGCAGGCAAAGTGAAACAAATAGGGGGTCCTAAACAAAAGATCAGCAATGGCAGAGTTTTTAGTAGAATCTAGAACAGAAGTTACCATTAAAAAAGGAATAATTAGTACAGCATATAAAATATTGCATAATAACTATAAGAATCAATCAGAAGAGGTTAGAAAGGATTGGGAAGAGAGATTGGATATGCAATTCATAAAGAAACAATGGGAGGATATATATAGGTCTCCCAAATATGCAACAAAATCTAGAATATTTAGGATTTTTGCTTACAAGTGTTTATATTTTTATATCCCATGTAGACTCCAGAGAATTTTTCCTCAGGTATAGAGCATATGTTGGAGGTGTGATGGGGAGGAAACAGGTACTTGGGAACATATATTCTGGGAGTACGGTGGTTGGAGGACTTTAAGGAGTCTCTGCAGGATGCACTGTTGGAGATACTGGGTGGGCAGATTGGTGTAATGGAGAGATGCTTTTTCTGAGATATGAAACAGAACTGGAATTGCCTAGACATGGTAAAACTTTGCTCTGTCTTATTATGGTGACTGCCAAAAAGCATAACTAGAAAATGGAAATCAAAATCTAAACCAACTACATTAGAAGTAATGAATATAGTAAAAGGGATAAAACAACTGTACTAGAGATCTTTAGAAAAGGGTAAGAGCAAACTACATAGGAAAAGAATGGGAATCATGGGAACAATACATACAGGGGAGGAATGAGGATTAAAAGAAGGCAGGACTTAAATGAGCTATGTAATGTTTAACTGAAAATGATTGGGTCGATTATGAGTGATGTATAATATTTGCAACTGGGAGTGTCAGTATGATTTGTGATGTAAAATGCTTGCAACTAGGATTGTGTCTGTGTGGTTGGTTTTCATTTATAAAAATGTATGATCGCTTATGTCCTAAGTGATGGCTTAATAAAGATGTTTCTTGTTTAAAAAATGGGCAGGAACTGAATAATTTATGTAATGTTGCTTAGGTTACATACAGTGGATATAAAAAGTGTACAACCCCTTGTTAAAATGCCAGGTTTCTGTGATATAAAAAATGAGACCACAATAAATCATTTAAAAACTTTTCCCACCTTTAATGTGACCTATAACCTGTGCAATTCAATTGAAAAACAAACAAATCTGTTAGGGGAAAACATATAAAAAATGAAAAATGTACAATAAGCTGGTTGCATAAGTGTGCACACCCTTAAACTAACAGTTTGTTGAAGCATCTTTTGATTTAACTACAGCAGTCTTCTTGGGTAATTGTCTATCAGCATGGCACATTTTGACTTGGCAATATTTGCCCACTCTTCCTTGCAAAAGTGCTCCAAAGCTGTCAGATTGCAAGGGTATCGCTTGTGCACAGCCCTCTTTAGGTCACCCCACAGATTTTCTATTGGATTTAGGTCTTGGCTCTGGCTGGGCCATTCCAAAACTTTAATTTTCTTCTGCTGAAGCCATTCTTTTGTTGATTTGGATATATGCCTGGGGTCATTGTCGTGTTGAAAGGTGAAATTCCTCTTCATCTTCAGCTTTCTAGCAGATGCCTGAAAGTTTTGAGCCAAAAGGGACTGGTATTTGGAAATGTTCATAATTCTCTCCACCTTGACTAAAGCCAGAGTTCCAGCTGAAGAAAAGCTGCACCAAAACATGATACTGCCACCACCATGCTTCACTGTGGGGATGGTGTTCTTTTGGTGGCACGAAGTGTTGTTTTTGCTCCAAACGTACCTTTTGGAATTGTGGCCAAAAATGTTCAACCTTGGTCTCGTCAGACCATAACACATTTTACCACATGCTTTTGGGAGACTTGATGTATTGTTTTGCAAATTTTAGCCAGGGCTGGATGTTTTTCTGTGTAAGAAAATGATTCTGTCTTGCAACCCTACCCCATAGTCCAGACATATGGAGAATACGGGAGATTGTTGTCACATGTAGTACACAACCAGTTTGTTTGTGTCTTTCGGCTTTTCCCAGTTAGGCATTGCCACAGCGGAACTCTGGTCTGCTAATGATTGGCAGTTGATTTTTATGTAACGGCTTGCCAGGCCTGATGCACAGCCTTCAACGAAGGTACGCCCATTCACGCATGTCTCCACGCAGAAGACGCTCTGGCTGAGAATCGAACTGGGCAGCGTCTTACTGTGAGGTGACAACGCTACCGCAGCACCACCACCGCGGGTATGTAGTGCCAGAAATTCCTGCAGCTTTTTCGGTATTGCTCTAGGTCTCTTGGCTGCCTCCCTGACCAGTTTTTGTATTGTCTTTTCATTAATTATGGAGGCACATCCAGTTCTTTGCAATGTCACTGTTGTCCCATATTTTCTTCACTTTTTGATGACTGTCTTCACCATGTTCCATGCTATATCCAATGCTCTGGAAATTTTTTTGTACCCTTCTCCTGATTGATACCTTTCAACAATGAGATCCCTTTGATGTTTTGTAATCTCTGCAAACTATGGCTTTTGCTGTAGCAGACAACTGAGTAAATGTTCAGGAAAATCCTACTAGGACAGCTGAACTTTATTTGAGGTTAATCAGAGCCTCTTTAACTGATGGCATGTGTACCCAAGAAAACTGAATGTTGTAATTAAATCAAAAGGTGCTTCAACAAAGTATTAGTTTAAGGGTGTGCACACTTATGCAACCAGTGTATTGTACGTTTTATTAATTTTTATATTTTTCCCCTAACAGATTTGTTTGCTTTCAATTGAATTGTATAGGTTATAGGTCACACTAAAGGTGGGAAAAGTTTTGAAATAATTTACTGTGGTCTCTTTTTTATATCACAAAAACCTGGCATTTTAACAGGGGTGTGTACACTTTTTATATCCATTGTAATATATAGCAATATATATGAAGTGCAATGTTTGTTAATGCTAATTTTAATACGATTTCAGTACTTTTGTATACATGTAAATTTGCCTGTGTCTCACGTGATAATTCAATAAAGGTGTAAAAAACAGATGCTTGACAACAGTCTTTCTAAACTCAAGCACATTATTGAGGTAATCCCTTATTTTCTGTTTAGCATTCTGCAGTTGCTCCTCTTCTTGTTCTGTGAGATTCCCCCTCTTTTGCAATACTTTTGACACTTGCCAGTCCCTCTAAATAATTCTTGTAACTTCTTAATCATATCTCCCTTTCTTTTATTTCCACCCTATTTTTAAACTCCACTTTAATTTTATCCCACTCCCTAGCTGTATTTTCAGAAGAAAGGTCTATCTTCTCTAACAGCTCCTGAATAATTTCCACTACTCACTCCTTAAATTCCTCATTTTTCAACAGATAGGTAGGGAAGCATCAGTGTTTCATTTTTATGTCATTAACCCACATTTTATTTTAGCTATTACTGATGCATGATCTGAAATAGTGATTGGGTGCATATCAAGACCTTCAATCAAATGCACATGTTCCTGTGAAAAGTAAATTCTGTCTGGCCTAGCCCAGTTTTTGTACCTTGAGGAATAATATGTAACTTCACTCCAACCTCATAGTACTAATTTCATATCTTCCATGCCAAATATTTAAAAAAATATATTTAAAAAATTACCCTCCTTTGTTATATTTTCCCTTCTGGGCACTCACACATCTTCACTATTGCAAATCAAATTCCTGTCCCCACCCATTTCCACACTGAAAGCTGATGATTTCTCCAAAAATTTTCTTAAGCTCCATTACAGCAGTTTTTGGTGGAATATAAATGAATGCCAGTGTAATCCTCTTCCCTTGCCAGTAGCCCCTTAGTACTATAAATCTACCATTGTACTCCCTTTTTATCCTCTATTACTACTGAAGTTCCTCCTGCAATTAATATAAGTACTCCTCTCTTCCTTTGCCTTGGGTACTCTGCTGAATAACCATCCTGAACAAATTCACATGTTCAGTTTTTCCAAGTGTGTCTCCTGTAGCATAGCTATATGCACTCTACATTTTTAATATAGTTCACTACTCTTTCTTTTTTGCATTCATCTGTGAGACCATTAACATTTAAAGGCATTATAGAAAGCATCACATTCTTGAAAAATTATTATTCCCACCTTTTAAATATAATAGCTTTTTGCTAAATGTCTAGTTCCAGCTTTTGTGTTACATGCATGTACTGTTTGGCAAGTTAATATTTTATACAGAAGTTTCTTGTCATCTCCATTTGGGTCTATGGCACATATTACAGAACTATTTTGTTTTATTGAAAACCCTCAAACAAAAATACACATATACTTCCAATACCCCCATAAAATCTATTAACTTAATAATAACACACAAAACTATGTGCATCTTCAAATATTGAAGTTTTACCCTCCTAAGAGGAACAAATGTTCCAAACTGACAGCCACACACACAAACTTGAGCTAACCTAGAAGAAAGGTTATCCATGCTAAGACACATGGTACAGACTGTGGTTCTATTAAGTGCTGCCTGGATTTGTCTTACCTTCATAGCTCTCTCAGCTAGGAAAACACTTGCATGCTTTCAGAAGACATTTTCTCCAAGCTATTTCTCTTTATCAGACTGCATGCTAGAGACATGAGAACCAGACACAAAATTGTTTACTAGAAAAAAGCCTTATAATATTCAATATTCTTTTTCATTTACTTGCTTTTTGTTAAAACTTGTTACTAGATTAATCTAATGGCCTTAACCCAGCACACTATTTTCTTTTGCCATGCTCTTTTAACTAGATCTTTTTTTCTTTTTTTACATTGCAGTGCCTACATTTCTTAAAACTGAACAAGAAGGAAGAGAAGGGTTTAAGGGGAAGAAAGAAAAACAGGAGTACCTATTTAAATTAGTATCCCCATTACACTTAAAAATAACTAAAAAAAAAACATTTTATAACATGCCAAAAAAAATCATGCACTATTTCAATAATACTACTAAGAAAGAAATGTTTTACTTACAGTTGACTTTCTCCCTTCTAAGTATTTTTCCAAACATTAATGGCATGGAGTAGGACATATGCTTTAGTCCCCTATAAGTTTAACAAAGTCCAAGAAAGTCCAATAATTCCAGATTTTTTGTTCTATTTCTGTTCATCTCCATCTCCCAAACCCTGTCGCTGCTTCATTTCTAATGTACTCTCGATTTTTCTAGTCAATTCTTGTGCTTCCTTCCTTCTCTGAAGCATTTCCTGTTGAAACACTGGAAAAGGTTTCAGTGGCACAGTGTCTATCTGTGGTCTTTATTACCAGAAGAATAAGAAGTAAACTCTCCTTCTGTTTCACAGCTCACTTTTTGTTGGAAAAACTTTTGTATTTCTTCCTTAGCATGTACTTAATCAAAAATCAGTTTTGTGCCTCCAAGGAACTGCTGTACCAAGCTACCCTCAAAACATTTTCCTTAAGAGAGACAAAATCATGGGTGGGCCACATGAAATGGGTGTGTAGGCATCTGCAAAAATCAAAATAATGTTAATCCATGGTATTGGAGCAGTAACTATGGTATACACACCTCTGCTCTTCTGTCTAGAGAGACAGACACACACACACACTCAATTGACTGCAGTGAGAACAGAACCCCTACCAAAGTACACAGACTACAGAACACAGTACTTTAAGCAAGCACCATGACACAAGTCCGACTTTTACAAGACTGTAGATGAACTTATAGTAGAATACATCAGCAGGCCACATGGGAGACAAGATGTTGGGTGGGCTGCATGAAATGGATGTGTAGGCATCGGTAAGAATAAAAATACTGTCAATCCATGGTATTGCAGCAGTAACTGTGGTATACAGGTGTCTGCACTTTTGTCTAGAGACACGCACACACACAGTTGACTGCAGAGAAAACAGAACCCCTACCAAAGTACACAGAACACAGTATGTTACGCAAGTGCAACAGCATAATTCTGACTTTTAGGAGACTGTAGGTGAACTTAACAGTAGATGACAACAGCAGACCACACGAGAGAAAAAATGTTGGAAGGTCTGTACAGGTTAATAACTTTATATGTTCATAGGAGGCTACTAGCCTAATGGCCCTATAGTGTTTAGAAGTCTGTGTAAAAACACAAGTAACATTATTGAGCATAGCTGGATGGTCATTATTAGCAGAGTAATTTTGTGAGCAGCACCAACTGGCCCTGTCCATGAGGGACATAGGGATCACCCGATAGGTGACTTTACAATCACTCAACCAGTGGTAAAGGTTGTGCTTGTACAGGGTCACTGAGGAGCACTGCTTCACATACAGTGGGAGCCTATTACAAAGGAGTGTGAGTTGCTGGGGAATATATCTGGATTCCTCAGCATGTTCTGTTTATGTCACAGGCTAAGTTGAGAACCCTGGGCCAAGTTATTTTTGTCTCATTTGATTTGCAGATGTCCAGCATTTCCAGTAGGGTGGGGTTGGAGCCTGCTCTGTAGGGCAGGCATAGGTCACCTCTCAGCAGCCTGCATGACATTACCAGGTATTTCATACTTTTCATCTATGTCATGTTTGGAGGTTCTGGAGTCTCCCAGGCACAACCCTGTGTTTTCTCTAATTGCTGCAGGTATCTGGTGAGGAACAGACAGAAGGAGCATTGTACTCAATTACTGCTCTAATAAGAGCACAGTACAGCAGATGTATGAACACCCTGGTCTTGGATGTGATGTCCACATGTATGATGTGTACAATGCAAAAAGTACAGTTGTGTACACTTATCATAAATATAGATGTTTGAGTGTATTCACTGTTGCGGTCATTACATTTGGGTTATCTGCCTGTAGGTAGCCCTCAGCCAGCCTAAATATCCAAGTCTTAGATTCCTGCATTGGATGTTGCCTCTTCTGCCATGACGTCAGGTAGTCAGGGGTATAAAACATGCAACAAACACCATTACATCAGTTTTTCTTGTCCCAGATGTCAGGTGCCCCCACAATGGGCAGCAAATATATGTTATGTTACACCTCCAACAAAAATCAAATACACCAGAAAGCTTAAAACAAGGAGGATAGATACCGCCAATAGAAATCAGGGAGCTGGAGGGAGGGTAACCAGGAATGCAATAGTGAATACACTTGAAAATGTACATTTATGGTAAGTGTACACAACGGTACTATGTTCTTCATGTTTCACTGTTGCAGTCATTACATTTGGGTTGATTTCCAAAGCTAAGGAAGGGAGGAGGAAGTCAGAGAACATTAGGGCCAGCTATTAACCCTGCAAAACTGAAGTGGCAAAACCAGCTCTGGATTTAGAAAAAATAGGCATGTGGTCATGCTTGGTGAAGGTATGTACAGAGCTCCAGGTAGCAGCTTCTAGGATGTCCCTGGTAGGGACTCCTCTCAGAAAGGCTGTAGATGTAGATGCAGCCCTGGTGGAATGTGATCTAATCCCCTATGGGTAGGTTTTCCATGGTGCTTATAGCAGAAATGAATGCAATGGGCTATCCATTTAGAAATGGTTTGCTTTGAAATGGCCATCCCTTCTGACCCTGCAGCAAAGCCAACTTGCAGCTGTTCAGATTTTCTGAGAGGCTAAATTCTGTCCAAATAAAATCTAAGTTGTCTGTGCACGTCCAAAGAGTGCAGTATTCTTTCTCCTTTGTTTTGTGGATTCATGAAAAAGGTAGGCAAATGAATGGACTGATTTAAGGCCACACTATACACCACCTTGGGCATAAAAGAAAGATTGGTCCTGAGGGAAACCCTGTCTGCATGGAAGATAATGAAGGTCTCCACTGCCATGAGTGCCTGTAATTCAGACACTTTTCTTGCTGAAGTAATGGCTAGAAGGAAGGCTGTTTTCCAAGAAAGGAATTTCAACTCTTCAGTTGCAGCTGGCTCAAATAGAGGGAGAGTGAGCTTTTCCAATACAAAGTTAAGGTCCCAGGATGGAATAGGGGCTCACCCGGGGGGTCTTAAATTTTTACCCCCTCTGAGGAATTGCTTTAACAGGGGGTGAGAGAAGAGGGGTGGTTCAGTATTATAATGTGCTGAAATGGCAGAGGCATGAATTTTAATTGACGAGAAGGATAGGCCCTTGTGCAGCATTTCTGTTAATTACTGAAAAATATGAGGTAAGCTGGGCACCATAGTGCCCATCACCTGAGTCTGGCTCCAGGAACAGTACCTTTTCCACTTTTCAGCATAGGACTTTCTAGTACTAGGCCTCCTTGCTTCCAGAATGACATCTAGCACCTGCTTACTGAGGGATGCTTATTGGAGAGCTCAAGGAATTAGCCAGGCTGCAAGGTTCAGGGTTTGAAGCAGAGGGTGCAAAATCTGGCACACCTGCTGGGACAGCAGGGAAGGTGCCGGAGGTAGGTGCCACGGATCCAGCAGTATCATACTGTGAAAGAGGGGGCACCAGTGCTGGCGAGGCTAGTCTGGTGCAATCAGTATTGTCCTTGGTTTGTCCTGTTTGATCTTTAGCAGAACCTTTGAGAGGAGAGGCAGAAAGGCATAAACTGAGAGGCTTTCCCAGGTAAAGGACAGGGTATCCACTTTCCAAGCTTGACTGTGGGGAGTCCTTGTGCAGAATTTGTCCAATTGGTAGTTCTGAGGGGAGGCAAACAGGTCTATCTTGTTCCTCAAGAGGTTGAATATTTTTGGTTTCAGTTTCCATTCGTGTGGGTCCATGAGATTTCTGCTTAGGTCATCTGCCAGTGAATTTAGCTTGCCTGGCAGGAATTGAGGTTGTAGGTGCACTTGGTAGCTCAAGGCTATGTTCCACAGAGCCATGGCTAGTCTGTAGAAAGTGTAGGAGTAGGTTCCCCCCTGCTTGTTTACATACCACATAACTGTGGTGTTGTCTGTCTTTACCAATAATTGTCCTGTTAGGATGTGGTCTTTGAAGGCTGTCAGGGAATTCTGTACAGCTAACATTCCTTTTTGGTTGATATGCAGGTGCATCTGACTCTGGTTCCATTTGCCCTCAATGCACCGCCCTGCCATGTGAGCCCCACATGCATAGTCTGCTGCATCTGTAGTCAGGGTTTGGGCGGCAGGGGGTACATTGAAAGCGAGCCCCTTGTTGAGGTAACAGGCCTCTGCCCACCAAAGAAACTCTGTCTTTATACAAGGAATGATAGGAATCATTGATACCAGGTCCCAAGAATGTTGACACCATAGGCTTTTTAGATACCAATGTAGTTTCCTCATATGCAGTCTTACTATATGGAATTAGTAGAATGCAAGAGGCCATGAACCCCAGGGATTGCAGGATTTTCCTTGCAGATAGCTGGGTCTTTGTGGCCAGTAGTTTAAAGTAGGCTGTCAAATAAACATTTTTCTCTGGCTTGAGGTAAGCCATCTGGGAAGTTGTGTTTAAGCTTGCTCCCAGGAATATAATCTGTTGGCAGGGTACTAGATGAGATTTATTTTCATTTATGGTGTACCCCAGCGAGGTTAGATGTTTCTTTACAAATGCCAGATGTTTTAATAGCATGTCCTGGCTTTCTGCCTGAATCAAACAATCATCCAGGTATGGGTATATTTGAATATTTCTCTGCCGGCAAATTGCAATAGCTGAAGCTAGACAATTTGTGAATACCCTGGGCGAAGTAGATAAGCCAAAAGGAAGTGCAGAGAACTGATAGTGCATGGAACCTGCTCTAAAGCTTAGGTATTTCCTGCAAGACTCCCTTATTGGAATGTGCAGGTAAGCTTCCTTTAAGTCTAAGGTTGTCAACCAGGCATCTTTGCCTAGCATAGGAAGCAGCTGTTGAAGTGTTATCATTTTGAATTTTGGGATTACCAAAAAGTTGTTTAGAATAGAGAGGTCCAGGATAGGATGCCAGGAGCGGTCTTTTCTGGGTACCAGGAAAAGTCTTGAGTAAAACCCTTGTCCCCTTTCTTCTGCTGGGACAGGTTGAATAGCCCTGACACCTAGAAGACAGAGTACCTGCTGTTGAGCCTCTGCCCACTGATTTGGAGGTAGGTCTGGCCAACCGTTTGGGGTTGGTAAGGTGTGAAAGTGGAATCTGTATCCTTGGAAAACTATGTTTAAAATCCATTTGTCCTGGGTAATGAGTTCCTAGTTTTTTGCATGCAAGGTGATCTGTCCCCCAAGGGAGCAGGCAGTTGAGCAGGGCTTGGAAGGGTTAAGGTTAAGTCACGGTGACATTTTTCCATGGGGGGGTGTCTTATTACTTCCAGCTTTGGAAGTGGGAGCCCTCCACTGTTTAGGCCTGTGAGTACCTTGAGACTGTTGCCTGGGTGGGTCTGCTGTTCCTGGGTTTGGACTGAGAAGGCCTGGAAGAGACTGGAAAGGACCAATTCTTAGAAGGCCAATGCCTACTAAACCTGGGAGGCTGTACTTGCAGGAAATCTTTTAACAGTTTGCTTAATTTTAGCTTTTTCCTACATCTTTTTAAGAACTTCTTCTGCTTTGTTGCCAAACAGGCGGTCTTGGTGTAAGGGAGCATCCAGTAATTTAGCTTTAACATGATCCGGCAAGTTTTGCTCCTTAAGCCAAGCATGCCTTAGAAGTACAGACCCAGTGACAGCAGCCCTGCAAGATGCTTCTAAAGAGTCAAAACCACATTGCAAAGTATGTTTACCAACTTGTTCAGCAGAATGCATTAAATCCTGTAATTCTTTATGTTCAGTAGTCAGGAATCAACATCATTTTCTGTTTAAGTAGTCCCATAATATGCTGCTGATACTTTAACATATTAAATTGGCAATTTAAGGCCCTAATGGCCAAAGTAGCAGAAGTGTATACCTTCTTACCCCATCTGTCCGAGGCCCCGGAATCTCTATCAGAGGGGGTAGGGCTTTTGGCAGCAGTAGCCTTAATGCCTTTTGGTCCTTGGGAAATGGTCTCTGGATCCACAGTAGGATTCTTGAAGAGGAACTTGTGAGAGTCAGGTACTCTGTAATACCTGTCAGGTTTTCTGGGAGCTGGAGGTAAATTATCAGGGGCCAGGCTAGAATCCAAGAAGCTATCATCTACAATGTCCAGAACAGGAGGGACAGCTAAAGGCCTGTATTGAGGAAGGAGTAAGAATTCCCTAAGCCTCTTTTTGGAGTCAGAGTAATCCTGGCTTTCCCAGCGGAAATGCTCCCTAAGAGTGTGCAAGGTTTCACCAAAAGAAAAATCTTCTGGAGGGGAAGCAGAGGGAATGGAATCCTCTGCATCAGAATCCTCATAGGTCGATAAGGGCAAATCCTGGTAATCAGAAGAAACAGAAATTTCAGAATCCTGATCAGAAGAACCAGAAGGAAAATCAGTTCTAGGTCTCTTAGAGGGGGAAGGCTGGCTTCTCCTAATTAAAGTAATAAGGTTTTCAGCCATTCTAATCAGTTGTGTTTTAGGCATATGGGCCTGACCATGCGGTTTGGATGCCGGTTTTCTAGGTGTGGGTTGAGTTTTAGGTCTTGATGAAGAAGATGGCGTCGGTTTGAAATGCAAATCTGTAGGCCTAAATACACCCTCAGAAGCCAGTGCCTGCACAGTGGCTCCGGACCCATCCAAGGTACAGACATCCGCAAGTTCCATAGTCGAAAAAGCATCTTGTGGCATACCGGACTCGAAATGGGTCTCAGTAGAGGCCTGAGAATCTGAAGTCGCAAGTATCAGGGGCTGCGAAAGCGCCTCACTGAGTACCGGCGAACTAGCGACTAGCTTAACAGAAGGATTGTCGGAAGTTTTGGACCTATGCGGTCTGTCTCTGTCTTTATCCTTACGTTTTTTCAGAATATTGGTAGTCGGATGGCTTACCAAAGCCATTTCTGGATAGTTATACCGAGTACCAAAATAATTTGCTGCAAAAATAGACCGACGAATAGTTCGGGGGTTGAATAAGGCACAAAACAGACAGCGAGGAACGTCGTGATCTGGGCCTAAGCAAGGAATGCAGTACAAATGAAAATCTTTATGAGGTATTTGCTTTCCACGGGTAAGACAATTGTTAACTTTTACTGACATCGGTTAAGAGCAAGAAAAAGGATCCCCAATTGGGTACTTAGCTTTTTTGAAGACTTCAGTTGTGAAACTCAAAAATGAAAATTTCAGGAGTCGGCCGACCAGCACTTGCGAACTGCTTTTGCTTCAGGCACCACGCAGCAAGAAAGACTGCTGTAGTGGCATTGGCTACATGTTTTATACCCCTGATGACCTGACATCAAGGAAGAAGAGACGGCATCCGATTCAGGAATCCAAGACTTTCATATTCAGGCAGGCTGAGGGCTACCTGCAGGCAGATAATCCAAATGCAATGACTGCAACAGTGAAACACGAAGAACATCATGTGCGTCACCACTATGGACAAAGTGATGAGACTGTAGATTGCTATCAACATGTGTTCCCAAATCTCACAACACTGTGTGAGCTTAGAGGGGTGACATGTGTATCATAAGTGGTAGGGGTACTTCGCTGTCAAAGGGGACAATGAGCCATCGTATGCTTTAAGGTTCAGTCCGTGAGTTTGGCACTAATTATTTGTCTGTGGCAGCCCCTTCCATAATATGTTACCATCATTGGGAGACTCTGTATTAGTGTCCAGTTACAGTTATCTGCAAACTTGATAAACCACAGGTCATCAACCATTATCTGTACTTCAGGGAAGTTGTTTGCAAACAGTTGAGAGCCCAGCACAGATTCTTGTGGTATTCTAATGGTAAGTGGCTAGTGGTGGAGGTGCAGTCCCCAACTCTGAGAGTGTGTTTTATGTCAGTGAGCCAGCTGCCTATCTCTCTACTACTGTATGGCTTAATTCCCACACTTCACCATGATACATGAATGGAGGATAGTATCAAAGGCCTTGGATAACTCAGTATAGGCTGTAGGGCCTGTTATCCCTCATCCAGGTATTTGGGGTCAGTATCCAGGAAGTGCACAAGGTTCAATAAGCAAGCTCTACCCTTGACAAAAACAAAATGGGTAGGGTCAAGTGTGTTGAAGGTCACTTATGTCCCTGTGGATATGGACAATGCCGATTCCTTGCTAGCCTAACAGATAAGGCTTTTTAGATGTATGGGTCAATAGTTATAGTTCTGTGTGTTACCAGACTGATGTGCATTGCATAGCACACAACATTTGATATTATATTTTGTAGTGTGGTTGACATATGCGTATGGAAAAAGAAATGAGACTCCAGGGTTGCAGTACTTCGGGGTGCCAATACATGCATATATTGTAAATATGTGACATATTGTTAGATAGGTCCCTCAGTTTGCAATGTTTCCAGATGTAATTTCATGTCATACAGAAGGAATGGACAGTAAACAGCATTAATACAGCAGAATTCGTACATTTCCATAGCGCAACAAGCAGTGGGTTTGCACTACAGTTAGCAAGGTACATATGCAAGAGAGATACATGTTTGCACTTAGCTTAGCAGTGTGCAAACACAAGACGCATAGCTAAAGTCTGACAGTTAGTAATGAATCTATGAAATACACCTGCTGCTTAACTGACTCTGTGGTAGCACGTGTTAATGCAGTGACGCATTCTTTTTTTCGGCCAGATGGTACTGGGTTCAAATACAAATGTATGTAATACTTTAAAATATTTTGCATTACAGAGTAATAATGCTATGACATGACTTGTTTATATGAGATATGGTGCTGTGTGTGTTGGCATAGCGCAGTGATGTTAAGCAGATTTACACAGGGGTAGCTGCACCCGTTTGCTGCAACTCACCATTGATGCAGGATATGCACCTCCACGCAAGCATGGAGTTTGAAAAGTGAAGGGATACCTTGCTTGTCCAACAACTTATGTGTGGTGTGTGTGATTCTATTTTTTGACCAGATTAAAGGTGCTAAAAATGGGGTAAATAGGAAAATAGTGAAATTGGGAACAAGCAGGGGGAAGAACAAAGGGAAAGCAGGACAGGAATGCGCAGGAGAGAGGTAGGAAATAATCATAGCTATCCATTTCTTTAACAGTATAAACTGAACATATGTGCAAAATATTAAATGCATTTGGACTGTCACCTCCAGTCAGAGGGATGACCACAACGCAATCATATTGTATATCCAACTGGCCAAAATCAAGTGCGTCAAGAAGACATGTGCGAAATGGAGAGCTATGTATGGGGTGATTTTTTATGTGTGACAGATGCCCATTAATTTTTTATTTCAGAGAGAGAGGAATGTTGGGGAAGGGACGTAGATATGTCTGAGTCAGGTAAGTTGGTAGGTCAGGAAGCAACTGCAGACAGACAAGGCAAAACAAAAGACAGGGATGGCGATGGACACAAAAGGTTAGGGCACATCATGATTGGGGTGTGGGTGGGGTCATCCCAAACCCATTGTTGTCAAGCTGAGTGACAGTGAGAATGGAGTCCTCACCAACTGGACAGTCATCACTGTCACTTCGCTCCGCAGCTGCCTGGAGTGCTTGATGTCTCCTTTTTCTCCTAGTACTATGCAAAATGAGGGAGAGCAGCCACTCCAGCCAGCATAGGAGGGCACCAACGGTGCAGCGCACAAACCTATGCACCATACCTGGCAACTCAGTAATGGCGATAAATTCACCACCTCTGCCACTTCTCATTGAGGATACCACTAGACCAGCATCCGGGGCAGGACTACCTGAGGGTGCAGGGTCAGCAGAAGCAGTACTGCCAGGTTAGCTCCCAGACGTGCTGGGCATTGGTGCTGGAGCCAGTGGAGGGGGGGGCAGGCAGATCCTTTGGGAGAGGCCTACCCAGCTTTGCTGTGGAGCATTTAGTGATGTGGTACACATTGATGACATGGATCCAATTTGATGACGCATAATAAAAATAATAAAAGAAAATAAAAAATAAAATAGAAATAAAATTATTTTTTTGTATAAAACAAGAAAAACAAAAGAAAAAATATTCATAAAATAAAAAAATGCTAAATATTTTTGTAAATAATATAAAATAAAATAAAAAAGAGAGGTAAGGGTTGGGGTGACAGAAAAAAAGAGATACGATTATACCCTTCATATGTCACATACAATGCATTAATACAATTATTTGACTCTATTATCTTAACTTTTACATTTAAGGTTACCACCTCCTAACAGATGCACACTATACTACAGACTGCAGCAAGTAATCCTTGACATGTCCATATATTGCACATATGCGTGTTCCAATAATACAGATTATAGTTTACAGCAGGGCATTTATGCCACTGGTCTAGAGGTTTAATTTAATTTAATTTAAATATTACTGAAGAATTAACACTACTGTATAGTTGGGGAGTGTGGTATTTGAGCACAACCTCTGACTAAAGTCTAATATTGTACTCTTGATTTATACTAAAGACTAATGCATGCAAACTTTCTTTTTCAGTTGAGATATGCATGTTCAATTAGATACAACTATATAAAATACCCAAAAAGCTATCTTTAACTTTTAATGGTACAATAACAGTACTCTTCTGCTGCATACATACCACATGCTTTCCTCATCCTCGCCAATCTAGCTCAATGGGTTTGCATACTGCACTCATGGTCACTCGCAGCTGTGGAAAAAACAGAACAGAAGACTATTATTAATACCAGTCTTGCTTATATTCAGCTTTCTTAAGTCTTACAAGTACTCACTGTGGATGATACTTACACAGGTATGGCATGACCTCAGTTCTAAATTCCTCAATGCAATTGTTGAGTGTATCCCTCTTCCTCCTGCGTAGGTCATTATAATAGGTTCATAGGTTCATACTAGGCTATCTGCCCTAGGGCATTTATAAGCCTAGCCAGAGTGTGTTTGGCTTTCGCCACCCAATTTAAATTAATTTTGCTATGCACTTTTCGAGGTTAGTATACTGTGCCTCTGTCTAACAGTGACACAGAAGTGATACCCGGGGTAAACCTACGATCTCCCATCCACTCATCAAGATTCCTCTTGAAGAGAGTCAATGAGGTACTCTGCCTAACATGGACTGGGATTTTATTCCAGAGTGAAGGGAGCCTCTGGGTTATGAATCTGTCCCTCCAGCATGGCCTATTTATTTCAGTGCTGAGGTTCAAGTCTCTTGAGCACGTAGCTCGATGGGATTTGGATTTTCTGAGGTGCAGCATGTCCATTAATTCCGGGTTGGATATGGCTTTATACGTCAGGCACAGATTCGCCTCTGAGCAGGCAGTATGCCACTGAGTAGAGCTGGAGTTTCTTTAACCGGGCAGCATATGGCATCTGTTTGAGCCCTTTGATCCTCTGGGTGAGGTACTTTTGGAGGCTTTCCAGTTGCTGCAGGTGTCTGGTAAGGTACTTCCCAAAAGGGGCATTGTACTCGATTATGGGCCTGATGAGGGATGAGTAAAGAGGCACGATGACCTCCCCTGATCTAGATGTAAATCCCTTCATGATTAGGTGGGCTATATAAAATGTTTTTCTAACCACTTTGGCCACGTGGTTGTCAAATGAGAGATTGCTATCAACTTGGGTCCCCAGGTCCCTAATTACTTCTTCTGTACTTAATGGATTACCACCTATGTGGTAACTTGTGGGCACTTTGTTTTTGCCAAAGGAGATGACTATACACTTTTTGGCGTTTAGCTTGAGGCCATGGCTCTGGCACCAGTTGTCTGTTTCTATGAGGCCCTTTTGGAGGATGCTTGTGTCGGCTGGAGAGTATTATGGTGCCCAGTTTGCAGTCATCTGCGAACTTGGTCAGCCACAGTCCTTCCGTGTTGGCCTGTACCTCCGATAAATATATGCCGAACAAGAGAGGTCCCAGGACTGAGCCTTGTGGGACGCCACTTGTAACTGGTTTGGAGTCTGACATGGCTCCAGCAATTCTAACCATGTGGGTTCTGTCCTTGAGCCAGTTTGCAACCCATCTAGTGACATAGGGGTTTATATTTAAGCTGGTGAACTTATCTATAATGCCCGAGTGGGGTATTGTATCAAAGGCTTTTGCGAGGTCCAGGTAGGCTGTGTGGACCACCTTCCCCTCGTCAATGGCCTTGGTGACTGTTTTCAAAGAAATTGACCAAGTTTAAGAGGCAGGATCTGCCCTTAACAAAGCCGAACTGGGTAGGATCCAGTGTCTGTAGGTCCCCAATATCTTTATTTATGAGGTCCATGATGATCCTTTCCATAGTTTTGCAGACCAAGCTAGTCAGGCTTATGGAGCAATAGTTTCCAGGATCCTTTGAGGCACCACCTTTGTGGAGAGGGACCACTGTTGCTGTACGCCACTCTTTGGGTACATATCCTGTAGTAAGGCTGAGATTGAACAGTAGTTTTAGGTTTGGGTTTAGCTCTTCTAGGAGTTCATGTAGGACGCAGCCCTGGACACCGTCTGGTCCCATTGATGCTGTGTTTTTTGCTTTGGAGAGGGCGGCTCTTACCTGAGCATCTGAGATGTCAGGGGGGCAGCACTCTGCTGGGATAGATATTTTCCCTTTTGGTGGGGAGGGGGGGGGTTTGCGCTGAACCTGTCAGCTAGGATGTTGGCAATATCTGTGGGTTCGGTGTATTTTTTGTCATTTTGGACTAATTCTTAGCATATCTGTGAATTCCCACTCAGGTTCCTAACATAACTAAAGAAAGCCTTGTGATTATCCTTAGTGTCCTGTGCAATTTTTCTCTCGAAGCTGGCCTTAGACGATTTTATGAGTGCCCATAGTTTTTTGCTAATACTGATCAGAGATGCCTTCCCTTTTTGGGATTTTGTTCTATCATGTAGTAGCTTCCTCCTTCTATTGTATAGTTTGTTTATGGCTGGGGTCCACCAGACAGGACGCCTGCCTTTGGAGGATTGGGTCTTGGTTTTATTTGGGATTGCATGATCCATGCATTCCTGAAGGTGTTCATAGAATGCGTTTATAAAGGATTCTGCAGTCTGGGCCATATTTTCCACAGGCCCGAGGGCTTTGAAGGATTCCACCTCGGTTTTGAGGAGTGTGAAATTTGCTTTAGAGAAGTTTTTCACTGTGGTTTTCTGGGCAGGGGCTGGGGTCGGGATGTGAATATCCAGTGAGATTAGTTTATGGTCTGATCTTACTAGTGAGGGATACACTTCTGGTCTGGAGCATAGAGTCCCCATGTTGGTGATGATCAGGTCCAGTAGGTTTTCCAATCTTGTGGGACTGGTAACAAGTCGTTCCATAGCATTTGAGTTTATAAATTCTAGGAACCTTTGGGCTAGGGTGTTGGAACTAGAGTAATGCTCCCAGTCTATGTTTGGGTAGTTGAAGTCGCCCAATATAATGGTGTTTGGAGAGACCTTCATATTTTCCAGTGCTCTCAGGAAGGCCGAGTGAGATTCCTGGGTTTGGGAGGGTGGTCTATAGCAGGCTATAAACTGGAAGGCAGTTTTACCCACTGTTAGTTGCACATGGATAGTCTCTGATGCTTTGTGCTGTGCCACCAACCTGGAGGTGTGGGTATCTTTGACGAGTATTGATACTCCCCCTCCTTTTGTGGTTCAGTCCAAGTTTTGGGGCCGAAAAGCATGGCATGAGGTATAACCTGGTAGTGCTGGGGTGCTCTCGGGAGCCTTGAACCAGGTTTCTGTTACTGCACAGATATCGATGTTCTCCATGCTAAGGAGAGTTTCAAGTGCGTGCATCTTGAGGTTTAGACTTCTGGCGTTGAGTAACATTACTCTTAGTTTCTTATCCCTTGTGATACCTATGGAGGTGGGTTTGTCTTTTGAGCCTTGCCTAAAAAAGGCACTATGTGGGGTAGCAAGAGCCTTTGCCAATATCCGAAAGCCTAGGGGTGACAGGTGCAAGCCGTCCCTAGCGAAGCATCGTGGCTTGTCGAGCATGTCATCCCAGGCTGACAGGCATTGGATCCCCTTTGAATGACAACAATACCTAAGCCAATTTTTGAAATTGATCATCTTGTCTTCATATTGTGGCATCATTCTTGGTGAGGGTAAGATGCTACTCAAGTTCAGGGTCATACCGGCCTGGGCTACATGCTCAGAGAGCTCCTCTATGTCTCTTTTCATGTAGTCCAGGGAGGTACGTCTCAGGTCATTCACACCAGCATGGACAATGACAGAGTCATATTTTTACTTGCCTTGGAGTGACCTGAGTGTTTGTGTTATGAGGCGGATCCTAGTGCCTGACAGGCAGCTCACCGTGACCTTCTCCTTGTTCAGCCTGGTGAGTGGGATGTCAGTGTGCCTGACGATAGTCACCTATTACAAGTGTATCAGGTGTGTTGTTTAGCCTTAAGGCTGTGACTGTTCAGCACACTGGCTTTGCACGTGTTTTGTTTTGGGGTAGCGGTTGCTTGGGTGTCTGCTTTGGAGGTCTCTGCTGCTTAGGCAGATTTTTATTTAGAGCCTCCGAATATGTTTTTGTGTGTTTATGTGTTTGGTTTGCTGTCGTGGTAGGTCTATGTGAGACTGGAATTGTAGTGAGTGTGGTTTCCTTCTCCTCCTGACTGGTTACGTCAGTACTGAGTTGAGAGAGCTTAGCCTCCAGTTTGGCTATATGGTTGCATCTCTCACATGTGTTGGAATTTGTTGGGAGGAGGACAGGGTTATCTGTGTACATGAGGCAGTTGTAACATTGCCTCAAGATTCCCAGATTCACCAGCTAGACCGGAGAGGAGATTGACAACTGACCTTTGGACATGCTAGAATAATATTGGGAATTCCTTTATAATTGAAAATAAGGGCCAATGGGGAACAAGGTACTCAAGGGGAGTTTGTGAGGGTGTAGTGCTTTTAATTTTTTAGTGCTGACTTACATAATTGCTTTAGTGAGCAAGTGCCAGGTAACTTACATGCAATGTGCTACAGGTAACTTAAATGCAAAAACGACAAACAGTAACTTTCTTTCAAGTGAAACAAGGAAATAAGTACAGTAAGCAATGCAGATATCACTAAGGATCCACAGAAGCGCTGAAAAGCCGCGTTTTCGGTGGAATTAGAGTTTCAGGGAAATAACAAGCAAACAAACAACAAGCATACAAACAAAGCTAGATTCAGCAGGCCTGGATCTAGTCTATGCTACAGCAAACAAGGTGTACCAATTTCAGTAAGAAACAGTTCAAATATGCAGGCACTATAAGCCTTTAACCAGAAATCCCCAGCTCAGAAGGGCAGAGTCCAGCCTCTCCTCACACAACAGTGCAGACCACGAACCTTCTTAATGTAAAATAACTGGCCTGAAGCCCAAGTGCTTAAACCAGAGCTAATACACTTTTAGAATAACAGACACTGAGCCCTCAATCAGCAGTTCCCAACTTAGAAGGATGTAAGCTACCTGTCCTGCCACCACAGTGCAGGCCACAAACCTTCCTAATGTAAAACAACTGGCCTGAAGCCCAAGTGCTTAATCCAAAAGACTTGGAATGATAGCTACACTTTAATCAAGTTACTACCAAGCAGTAATAAACACAATTGAATACTTTAAAGAATGCATGGATTAGTGCTCAAGTTATACAAACAAAGCTAGATTCAGCAGGCCTAGATCTAGTCTGTGCTACAGCAAACAAGGTGTACCAATTTCAGTAAGAAGCAGTTCAAATATGCAGGCACTATAAGCCTTTAACCAGAAATTCCCAGCTCAGAAGGGCAGAGTCCAGCCTCTCCTCCCACAAGAGTGCAGACCACGAACCCTCTTAATGTAAAATAACTGGCCTGAAGCCCAAGTGCTTACACTAAAAGGCTTAGAATGAGTTACACCAAGCAGTAATAAATACAACTGAGTACTTTTAAGATGACGCAAAAGCAAAATAAAGTAGGAAGAAACACAAATACAGTAAAAGCAGATAAACATTTTTTTTTACGTGGAAAGAGAGAAAGGAGTAGCAGAAACTAAGCTGATTGGCCTTCTCAAATGTTCTCCCTGTACTGGGTAGAATGAGGTACTGACACTAGACTGGGAGGAGGGTCCCAGATCAAATTTACACTAGGGGCGGGCAACTGCAAAGCCACCAGCTATAAAAACACTATACCAACAGGAAGGGAGGTGGGAAACAAACTGCAGAAATGTTTCTCACAGCTGAAAAGCAGCAGTGAGCCTTTAAATGAAAGTTTTAAACAGCTAAAGGAGCCTCTAGAAAAAAGAGTTTAACTGCAACAAGTTATCAGAAACAAACAACCCAACAGATGCTTAATAAAAGTGGACAATTTCCAGTTAATACCTCACACACAGTGAAACTAGCTAGAAAAATACACAGTACACAAAGTGCTATAAATAACAAAGAAATAAAGAACAAAATAAACAAAAAAACAGGATACTTAATGTTATATATTATAGCTCTGAGTTTCCTCAGTGTCCTTCCTTCGATCAGTTCAGTGTGAAATGGCAGAACACTCACAACTGAACTTAGGTAACAGAAAGTTGAAACCTGAGACAGCTTTTAAGAAAGAAATCTCAAAAGAATCAATGAGGTGCTTAGTCTAAGCTGTAGTCCAGGTGACCTCAGTCAGCCAATGACCTCAAACAATTCTCTCTCACTGAAATGCCTGATGGCTTTGACTAAACCAAGATGTCCCTGAATATGTGCTCAGACACACAGCCTCCACAAACACTAGGCCCAAATACAAGCCTGAATATGGAAATGCTACAAATATACCCACTACTCAGAACAAACTGCAGAAATGTTTCTCACAGCTGAAAAGCAGCAGTGAGCCTTTAAATGAAAGTTTTAAACAGCTAAAGGAGTCATAATGATGCCTACATTGCTCTCCAGTGCGCAGGATAGCAGTGACACTGGATACAGACCGGGCTAAACCATCCCGAGCCTCAGACTTATACTGGGAGCCAGAATAGTCCCCCTGCAGAAGCTTGTTGATGTGGTTCTTAACTAGGAGTCCAAATGAAAATCCTGGACTCCTGGATACCCCACCTCTGTGCCCTAAACCTGGCACCTTCCCCACAAATGTCTGCCATGTCTGCCATGGATCTAGAGCAATGGAGACTGATGCTTTCCTGCCATTTCCAGTTATCACATTTACTGGAGTGTGCACACTGTATGAAACTGTTGCGCTCCACTTACCATTGAGCAAACATGTTAGTTGGCAGTGTGCAGCCCCGAGCAATGCAATTGTACAATGGTAAGCAGAGAGCAGCAGTGAGGCATTACATAATTTTAATTAAAATTCCAAGGTTATTGGATGTACAGGCAGTTGTGTTTGGCAAATGGAAAGGCCATGCCAGTCCAGACAGCAGAATTATACTTAATGGAATATAGTACACATTATACCCACAGTCATACAGCTGATAATAAATGTTATAATACATATATAAATAATTAAATAAATAACTGACACAATATTATTGTCTTAGCCTTCATACATATAATTAATGGCTCCATTATCTCAAGTGTTATAAGTGACAGTGACTACAATGGGAAGTGGAACAACAGTAAACGTGTATGGAATATCCTGTATTCGAACCCAGGACCATGTGTATGTTAGTCATACACTTACACCTGTTGCCACAAGAAGGTTGAAGTAACACCTGTCTGTCTTTCAATTTATTGCTATAGAGTGCAATATCACAACAGTGAAAAAAAGGTTGCACACCCTGTACTGGAACCCAGGACCATCTGTACTCCAACCCTACACTTACACTTGCTGCCACAGGACTAGTTACATGACATTCCTTATTTTACTGATAATTCTTAAAGTCCTGCGGTTAACCACTGCGGAATGCTGCTTAGTGGGTTTGTGTGATGCCCAAGAGCTTTAATTAAATGCATCCAGTTTATTTTTGGCTCTCTAGGTCCTGTCTGCTTCCTGGAGGGTACAGTTGTCCAGTCTGCAGACTGCCATGCTTTGTGCAAATGAAATAAGCATAGCCAAACCTGGCATTCATTTCCTCCATTCCCATGATTGCATTAAGCGCCACATTGTGCAAAGACTATCCCCCCCAAAAAAATTAGACAAAGACAGAAAAGCAGAAAAAGAAAAAGGGGCAATGAGTTGAAATGAGGAAAATCAGTTTATGACATACACACAAGAAAATGATGTCTCACATCAAATATGTCTACATAGACCTGGATTTGAACTTTCACGCCAATGCACCTTCAGAACACAGGATGGATGCCTTATCCCTCTTCGCCACACAAACAACTGAACTTATTCTGCGTACAACCAACTGCAACAGCATCTAAGGTGATATCAAACAAGTGTTATTTGTACATTTACTATTTTTGGATGTAGTGCGCCTAGTGATCACACAACTTGGCATGATTATTGCTTACAAATATATAGCTCTGTCTTGCATTTCTGTGTTTTTGACCATTCTTCATTTATCTGACCAGTAGTCTGAGACATGCAGTGTGTAAGCCATTACATGTCGTTGGCCTTAAAATGTGTGAGGATATTACGCATAAATATTATAATATGCAGTTGCCAACAAATGAAGGGTAGGTTGGATGTTGAGGAACACATCCTCAATGATGGGCTACTGTTATGGTGCAAACAAGGATAGACTGTTCTTTTGTGGGAGGGAGCAAAGGCGAATTACTGTTATGACAGGAACAAGGATATGTTTTCTCTTTTTACTCTCCTTGCTTTGCATCTGCCTGTTTGCATTTCACATCTGAAGACTGTTGTATGTTTTCCAAGGGGTAACACTGATTGGTTACATTTTCTGTTTTATCTGGAAACAATTATTTTGCATTTATGTGATACTTCTGTGTATTATACTTCTGCTGTCTTTTAGGACACCTAGGAGTATGCCACCTAAGTGTGTCATCTTCAGACAGCTGATGCTGAGAACCAGGTAATAATGGATGTCTTTAGGCAACATGATGCTTTTCTGCTGGAAAGGGGATGGGGAGATATGACACAGAGGATACAAATTTGGCAACAGACAGTTGATGAACTGAATGCCACAGGTGGCCATGGCAGGACACATGAGCAGGTGTGCCACAGGGCCACTGATATGATCACATCTGCATGGAGGAGAACAGCTGTAGTGGGCTGTGATCAAATGGTTAGTGGTGGTTCCCTAGCAAGCCCAACCCTGGTAACACCCGATGAAGAGTTCCTAACCAATATCAGGGATCCAGACAGCTCTCAAGAGAGTGCAGTTCAGCATGTGCTGGATGTTGGAGCAACAGTTTTAGAAACCACAAGCATGTCTCAGGAGGAGCTTCCAGGTATGCTTTGCTATCTCAACAGCTGAATACTGTTGTATAGTAAAACAACTGAATCAGTAAGTTACCTCTGTGTCAACATGTCTTTTTTTGGGGGGGATTGAAGATTGCTACAGTTATTGGCTTAGGTTGGAGTTGCCAGCCACATTCTCGTTGAAGGAATAGTTAATGGATAAAATTATTACCCCCTAATTTACTGTTAATAGCGATGATGTTGCCCTAACCTCTTGTTTAACTTCATCCAGGACAGTCTGGCTTGCAGAGCATATCTTATTTGCAGATGGTAAGCCAAACACTTTTATGTCAGTACTACTGAGCAATTTAAAGAAATATTTTAGTGTGTGCTGTTGATGTCAGGCCTGCACGGTCTGTAATAGCCGCAGCACTGTTACTTTGTTAGCATACATTGGACTATAGTTGTGAAGGTATTAACTTTTTCATGTGTTTGTTGCTTTTTATCACAGGTGATCATGACAGTGGGAGTGTGGGCCCTCTGCCACCGGAAGTCAGTGTATCAGCAGACTCTGATGATGATGGTGGCCAAACTAAGGCACAGTCAGGGAATGCATATGTTTAATCTGACACCGAGGTTGACATACAATCATCCCCCTGCAATTTCATCGAGCACAGCCAGTAGGCCTACACCTACCCATTCCAGTAAGCCCTCAGATATTGGACAGATGGAGGGCAAGGCCACTGATCAGGAAATGTAGCTGCTGTAGCTTCAGGATTGTTGACTCTGGCCGTAACCAAAGTGTGGGCGAGGTGTCACACAGGAGGGTTAATAGAGGTGCACGTATGGTGCCCTGCTGTCTTCCTCCACTTGGTGCAGGTGTCTGTTCCCATGCCAATCAACGTAGTATGTTTAGGGTCATCATGGAGGCACAGACATGTTGCCTTAGGTGTTCCAGACAAATGTCACAGTCTGACATGCGTGACTGCCTCCACTGTGTTGCCGATTCAATGGATCGGATGAATGACATGCTGATGGAACATCTGCTGGGAAGGGAACAGCATCCTTGTAGTCATAGGTTAGCCACATCACCTGCTGTCAGCCAACGTGGCCGTGCCCGAGCATGCTCCCATACTGGCAGTATTTCCACTGCTCCATTAGTGAGTGTGTCGCCCACACCCAGAGGAGGCAGGCCATGAGGTCATGGGCCTGGGCTTCCCCATGAAGAAAGCTTGTCCAGAAAACATCAATCACATTCAGGTAGCAGCAGTGCATCTGACCATGGGCATGGACGTGCCAGTGCAACTCTTGGCAGAGCCAGTTCTCATGGTCAGGGATGAAAATGATGAAGTGCGACCTCTACCACGGACAGCTCACACCTGTCCGACATACCAACACATAGAGCCAGCACAGGGCTTGGCTGTGTTCAAGAAGACACACACCAATTTCACCTAGAGGTCCCCTACAGACACACACAAAACAGTTACTCATTTTGCCTCACTGGCCATTTGTTGGTTTATCCAAATATCTGCCTGTTTCTCTTTCTTACTCACACACACTCAACCTTTTCTATCAGCCTAGACTTCTTGCCGCCCCACCCACCCACAACACCCTGTGCAATATCACAACAGTGAAAAAAAGGTTGCACACCCTGTACTGGAACCCAGGACCATCTGTACTCCAACCCTACACTTACACTTGCTGCCACAGGACTAGTTACATGACATTCCTTATTTTACTGATAATTCTTAAAGTCCTGCGGTTAACCACTGCGGAATGCTGCTTAGTGGGTTTGTGTGATGCCCAAGAGCTTTAATTAAATGCATCCAGTTTATTTTTGGCTCTCTAGGTCCTGTCTGCTTCCTGGAGGGTACAGTTGTCCAGTCTGCAGACTGCCATGCTTTGTGCAAATGAAATAAGCATAGCCAAACCTGGCATTCATTTCCTCCATTCCCATGATTGCATTAAGCGCCACATTGTGCAAAGACTATCCCCCCCAAAAAAATTAGACAAAGACAGAAAAGCAGAAAAAGAAAAAGGGGCAATGAGTTTAAATGAGGAAAATCAGTTTATGACATACACACAAGAAAATGATGTCTCACATCAAATATGTCTACATAGACCTGGATTTGAACTTTCACGCCAATGCACCTTCAGAACACAGGATGGATGCCTTATCCCTCTTCGCCACACAAACAACTGAACTTATTCTGCGTACAACCAACTGCAACAGCATCTAAGGTGATATCAAACAAGTGTTATTTGTACATTTACTATTTTTGGATGTAGTGCGCCTAGTGATCACACAACTTGGCATGATTATTGCTTACAAATATATAGCTCTGTCTTGCATTTCTGTGTTTTTGACCATTCTTCATTTATCTGACCAGTAGTCTGAGACATGCAGTGTGTAAGCCATTACATGTCGTTGGCCTTAAAATGTGTGAGGATATTACGCATAAATATTATAACATGCAGTTGCCAACAAATGAAGGGTAGGTTGGATGTTGAGGAACACATCCTCAATGATGGGCTACTGTTATGGTGCAAACAAGGATAGACTGTTCTTTTGTGGGAGGGAGCAAAGGCGAATTACTGTTATGACAGGAACAAGGATATGTTTTCTCTTTACTCTCCTTGCTTTGCATCTGCCTGTTTGCATTTCACATCTGAAGACTGTTGTATGTTTTCCAAGGGTAACACTGATTGGTTACATTTTCTGTTTTATCTGGAAACAATTATTTTGCATTTATGTGATACTTCTGTGTATTATACTTCTGCTGTCTTTTAGGACACCTAGGAGTATGCCACCTAAGTGTGTCATCTTCAGACAGCTGATGCTGAGAACCAGGTAATAATGGATGTCTTTAGGCAACATGATGCTTTTCTGCTGGAAAGGGATGGGGAGATATGACACAGAGGATACAAATTTGGCAACAGACAGTTGATGAACTGAATGCCACAGGTGGCCATGGCAGGACACATGAGCAGGTGTGCCACAGGGCCACTGATATGATCACATCTGCATGGAGGAGAACAGCTGTAGTGGGCTGTGATCAAATGGTTAGTGGTGGTTCCCTAGCAAGCCCAACCCTGGTAACACCCGATGAAGAGTTCCTAACCAATATCAGGGATCCAGACAGCTCTCAAGAGAGTGCAGTTCAGCATGTGCTGGATGTTGGAGCAACAGTTTTAGAAACCACAAGCATGTCTCAGGAGGAGCTTCCAGGTATGCTTTGCTATCTCAACAGCTGAATACTGTTGTATAGTAAAACAACTGAATCAGTAAGTTACCTCTGTGTCAACATGTCTTTTTTTGGGGGGGATTGAAGATTGCTACAGTTATTGGCTTAGGTTGGAGTTGCCAGCCACATTCTCGTTGAAGGAATAGTTAATGGATAAAATTATTACCCCCTAATTTACTGTTAATAGCGATGATGTTGCCCTAACCTCTTGTTTAACTTCATCCAGGACAGTCTGGCTTGCAGAGCATATCTTATTTGCAGATGGTAAGCCAAACACTTTTATGTCAGTACTACTGAGCAATTTAAAGAAATATTTTAGTGTGTGCTGTTGATGTCAGGCCTGCACGGTCTGTAATAGCCGCAGCACTGTTACTTTGTTAGCATACATTGGACTATAGTTGTGAAGGTATTAACTTTTTCATGTGTTTGTTGCTTTTATCACAGGTGATCATGACAGTGGGAGTGTGGGCCCTCTGCCACCGGAAGTCAGTGTATCAGCAGACTCTGATGATGATGGTGGCCAAACTAAGGCACAGTCAGGGAATGCATATGTTTAATCTGACACCGAGGTTGACATACAATCATCCCCCTGCAATTTCATCGAGCACAGCCAGTAGGCCTACACCTACCCATTCCAGTAAGCCCTCAGATATTGGACAGATGGAGGGCAAGGCCACTGATCAGGAAATGTAGCTGCTGTAGCTTCAGGATTGTTGACTCTGGCCGTAACCAAAGTGTGGGCGAGGTGTCACACAGGAGGGTTAATAGAGGTGCACGTATGGTGCCCTGCTGTCTTCCTCCACTTGGTGCAGGTGTCTGTTCCCATGCCAATCAACGTAGTATGTTTAGGGTCATCATGGAGGCACAGACATGTTGCCTTAGGTGTTCCAGACAAATGTCACAGTCTGACATGCGTGACTGCCTCCACTGTGTTGCCGATTCAATGGATCGGATGAATGACATGCTGATGGAACATCTGCTGGGAAGGGAACAGCATCCTTGTAGTCATAGGTTAGCCACATCACCTGCTGTCAGCCAACGTGGCCGTGCCCGAGCATGCTCCCATACTGGCAGTATTTCCACTGCTCCATTAGTGAGTGTGTCGCCCACACCCAGAGGAGGCAGGCCATGAGGTCATGGGCCTGGGCTTCCCCATGAAGAAAGCTTGTCCAGAAAACATCAATCACATTCAGGTAGCAGCAGTGCATCTGACCATGGGCATGGACGTGCCAGTGCAACTCTTGGCAGAGCCAGTTCTCATGGTCAGGGATGAAAATGATGAAGTGCGACCTCTACCACGGACAGCTCACACCTGTCCGACATACCAACACATAGAGCCAGCACAGGGCTTGGCTGTGTTCAAGAAGACACACACCAATTTCACCTAGAGGTCCCCTACAGACACACACAAAACAGTTACTCATTTTGCCTCACTGGCCATTTGTTGGTTTATCCAAATATCTGCCTGTTTCTCTTTCTTACTCACACACACTCAACCTTTTCTATCAGCCTAGACTTCTTGCCGCCCCACCCACCCACAACACCCTGTGCAAGTGATGATAATTGTGCCATATATCCCTGTTTTCTATCTTTTGGATTCAGGGATACATAATCTTTGTGCCTGATGCTCAGGGTGTACAGCTAATTTGGTGCTTAGTATATCTGCATTTGTGATTTTGAAATGGTAATTGTACTTTTGACTTACATTGGCCTTGGAAAGTTAGACAGCTGATAGCATCAAAGTTTCTCATCTTTATAGTGAATGCTCGTGTGAGGGTTGTGAAGTCAGAAACTGCAATGTGTATTATTACTTTCTAACTTTTCTGTTTAAAGATTTGGTAGTACAAACATATGGTGCTAAAATGAGGGCATGCAGTGATCATCAGTACTTTTGAGAGGCATGACTATTTGAATCTTTGATGCTTGAGGCCTACTACTTAATAATGGACACATATAAGTCAAATAAGTCTCCCCTGTCACATGTTAAGGTAATTTCTATACAAATCTCTCACCTTTTACTTGCTTACCAGACCAAGTAATAAAATACAAGTATATGCCACACATTCACATTATTAAACAATACACTCCAGGTTCAGGACTTGCCTTGTAAATGCAGCAGCTTCAACAGTTTTAGTTCAGGGTTGACTCTGATGCAAGCAGCACACAGCCAATACATGGAGAGGCAAAGGTTGTGTCAGCTGCCTGGAATCAATGTTACTATATGCATGTGAAAAGGATGAAGGTTTTAGGCCCCTAGGTAGTGAATGAGTGTGATATGCATTGTCTCTCAGCCAATGCAAGGGTATATTGAGCATGCCTACATCTGCCTACATCCACAGCAGCTGATGGTTTCCCCTCTGACTCCTCCTCATCTGCCTGTGCCTTTGGTAACCTTGTCACTAGTGGTTGATGTGTGCCCCTTACCCTTGCTCTTCCTACTGAAGCTGTTTCCTCAGGATTATGTGTAACATGGCACATACTGTGAATATTTCTGCACATGTCCATGGAGTGTACTGCAGGGCTCCCCCAGATGTACCTAGGGCTCCAGAACCATGACTTCAGCAGCCAAAACACACACACTATGATATTTCTGGTTTGAGCGTGCACCTCATTATGGCATTCTTCCGTGGGTGTGTATGCATTTCTGATGGATGTCATCAGCCACGGTTCCAGTGCATAGCCTGCATCTCCCAGTAAATGACCATGTAGGATATGCCCCATAACAAACATCTGGTACAGTGGGAGGTGTGCCATATAACTGAGTCGTGGTAATTGCCAGGGTTGCCAGTGTACATGTTCAAGATGATTCCCTTGGCATTACACATGACTTGACAGTCGACAGAGTGGTAGCCTTTCTGTTTATGTAGAGCCTACCCAGTTGCCCGGATGGTGCCTTTATTTCTATATGTGTACAATCTATGGTACCCAGTATTTCAGGGTAGTGTGCTACATGGTAGAGCTCCTGCATATTTCTGGCCTTCTCTTCAGAACTACGGGGAAAATATATGTGGTCACTGGCATGTTAGAGCACAGCATTCAGGAAATGGAGGAGGATCCTGGATGCTGATGCTTGTGACACCTCCAGCATGTTCCTTGTTGGTCTCTGAAAGGTACTACGGACAAGATTATAAGGTCTATACATACCTTTGTCTCCACTGGGATGGGGTCCCTTCTGTTGGTTCTGGCTCTGAGTGGAAGACGGCAGAGGTCATAGAGTTCCTGTAGTGTGTCCTTGTTCTCCCTTGTAGCAGTCTGCAATTTCCACATCATGTATGTTTTGAAAAGTTAAACAGGGCCTGAAAACTCTTCTCCTTCTCAACCTAGGCCTACTAGCAGCAGGAGCAGTACTGTTTTCAGCCTGTACCACACAGAAATTAAAGCAGCAGCAGCAGCCCTTAACATTCTGTACATGTAGACTCCTTTTCGTGGGTGTATTCCACAAGTTTTGGAATTCAAAGGAAAAACCAGCAAGGAGTCTACACAGATGCTTTATAGCTTGTTGAACAGTTCCACTGTGTTGGATTGGTTGATTAGCATGCAATTCAACTGCTTATGTTGTAATTAGCACGCCACAGTGTTTAGTTTATTTGTGTGGGGGTATGTGTCTCTACAAGGCACTTACTGAATTTGAATTTTGGTGCTACTGTGTGCACATCACGGTGGAAAATGACAGTGTAGGGTTTATTGAATCCCCTGGTGAATTCAGCACTAGGAGGTCACAGTGAAATAACATATTACTCCCCAAGATATAAAAAGTGGGCTACACTAGATAAAATTTACATTTCACAGGAACATGAACATTTAGCTGAAGGTCTTGATGTGCACCCAATAACTGTTTCAAATCATGTACCAATAATAACTAAAATAAAAACATAGGGTAATGAAATAAAAATGAGACACTTGCACTTTCTCACCCATCTGTTGAAAAGAGAGGAATTTAAGGAATGGGTAGTGGAAATTATTCAGGACCTATTAGAGAAGATAGATTTTTTTTCTGAAAATATAGCTAGGGTGAGGGATAAAATTAAAGTGGAGGGAGGAAATCAAAGAAAGGGAGATACGTTTAAGAAGTAACAGAATTATTTAGAGGGACTGACAAATGTTAAAGTACTGCAAAATAGGGGGAATCCCACAGAACAAGAAGAGGAGCAACTGCCGAATACTAAACAAAAATAAGGGATTACCTGGATTATATGTAGGAGTTTAGAATGATTCCTGGTAAGCATCTGTTTTTTGATAAAAACTCTATGGTATAAAAACTTTTAGCACAACGACTCAGAAATATGGAAATCAAGAAAAGGTACAAACGTAAATGTTTATGGAAGAATTAAATATGCCTAGGTTAAAGGTACATGAGTCTCGATTATTAGCAGTTAGTATTGGAGGAAAGGAGATAAAATGATGATGTACAACCAATCTACAAGAAAGTACCTAGGAATAGAGATACTATTCCTGTGAAAGTTTGGAAGCTAGGAGATCTGGAAGGTTTTGTTTAACAGTACTTTAAGAGGAAGAGAAGTACCAACATCCTGGAAGAAAGCAGTGGTATCTGTAACACCTAAAGAAGGTAAGGACCCATAAGATCCAGCTTCATACAGGCCCACTTCAATACTAAACCATGATTATAAAGTGTTTATATCTATAACAGCTAAAAGAATGGCAAAAGTGATGCCAAAAATGATAGACATGGATCAATGTGGTTTTGTAGAGGGGAGGCAAACATTTGACAACATTAACAGAACACTGATGATCCAGAGGGAAGCAAAATTAAAAAAAATACCACTGTTGTTGGTGGGTCTGGATGCAGAGGAAGCATTTGGCAGAGTAAGCTGGGACTTTATGAGTAGGGCAATGGACGCATCTGCATTCGCTTGATAAATTATATGGTTAATTTTGAGGATATGTGAGGGATAGGAGTCAAAAATTAAAGTGAGTGAGGTCCTCTCTGATAATTTCTGCTTGAGCAAAGGAACCAGGCAGGGATGTTCTCTCTCCCCTTTGTTATTTGCATTATATTTAAAACCACTGGCAAAGAAAATAAGGGACTCAGAAATTCAAGGATATAATTGGTATGGTAGTCAAGAAAAGCTGGCTCTAAGATTATTCTTTCAATAGAACAGGGCGGATTGGCATTACCCTGGTTGAATGGGCATTTCAAAGCAACCCAGTTAAGGCTCCTATACAAAGCACAAACAGAAAACTATAAATCAAAGTGGAAAGAGAATATGACGAAATAGGGGGAAGCTTAAGTAACACGGAGAGACTGGAATTTTGGATGCAGATCTTTAAGGAAAACAAATATCATAAAGAATATTACATTCATAAAGTAGCATAAGGTCTACTAAGAACTAAGCCAACAAGGGAGTGGAGAAAGGAAGATGCCAAGAATTTATATGGACTACAGGTTATTAAAGATTACTTCCCCTATCAAAGACTGATATCAAAGTATAGCAAACAGAAAGAAACAGGGGGTCCTAAATGAAGGACCAGCACTGGTAGAGTTTTTAGTAGAATCTAAAACAGAAGCTGCCATTAAAAAAAATAATTAATAGAACATATAAAATATTGCTTGATAACTATACAAATAAATCAGAGGAGGTTAGAAAGAATTAGGGAGAGAGACTGGATAAGCAATTCACAAAGAAACAATGGGGGATATATGTATGTCTCCCAAATATGCAACAAAGTCGAGAAGATTTAGGATCTTTGCTTGGAAGTGTTTACACAGGTATGTTTTTTTTAACCCCAAGTAAACTCCAAAGAATTTTTCCTCAGGTAGATAGCAAATGTCTGAGATGTGATGGGGGAGAAAGAGTTAACTGGGAACATATTTTCTGGGAGTGTAATGAGTTGGCAGACTTTAAAAATTCCCTGCAGACTGCTTTGTCAGAGACACTGGGTGAGCAAACTGTTAATTATGAGTTATGATACACAATCAGAATTGTCTAGACATAGTAAGCCTTGCTGAATCTAATTATGGTGGTTGCCAAAAAACTAATTACTAGAAAATGGAAATCAAAGTCCAAACCAACATTACTAGAAGTAGTGTATATAGTTAACAGAGATAAAAACTCAATTTGGGATATTTAGAAAAAGAGAGGAGCAAATTATATAGGAAAAAAAGGGAATTGTGGGAACAATAACTGCAGAGGAGGAACGAGGTTTAAAAGAAGGCAGGATTTGAATGAGCTATGTAATGTTTGACTTTCAATGACTGGATAGATTCTAAGTGATGTATGTTTACAACTACAATTGTGTCAACATGGTTTGTAATGTATAATGTTTGCAGATAGAATTGTGTCAGTTTGGTTTGTTTTCACTTATATAAATGTAAGCTTGCCTTTGTCATATGTGATAACGTAATAAAGATGTTTCTTGTTAAAAAAAAACAGCAGGACTCTTATTACAATATGAAATATAACTTGTATATTTAGTCCATGGGACTAAATATATGAATTCACTACAAAATTATTTGCTGTTTCAAGTTTTTGCTAGTGATTTCCATTATTGTATTACATTACACAGTGATGTTGGATTTAATTTCTGTTTAGTTTATGGAGATATGGATGCATTACCAATAATAACTACATTTCATTGTTAAAAGCTCTTGTCAGTTTACTGCTAGGTTGTAACAAATTCCCATGCAATGTATAACTACTGCAAGATTTTGTTTACTATTTTCATGTCCATTACAAGTATGTTATTTAATTTGTCCAGTACAGTGGCAAAGAATAAGAGTATGGTTCAACTTTTTTAGTACTACATTTACAACTTGTTTTTGAAACTTTACCTTTATGATTAAGAAACTATGGCATTTTTTGACAAATGAAGACTCAAAAGTGATTTAGTACCTTTAGATAAAAGTCTGACTATTCTATACAATATTCAATCCAAATTTGTCCCTTACAGTTATGTAATAGTTTAATTTCCTATACAGCAGGCATCTCCAACTGCTAGTGAAAGAGCTTTGGTAACAACCGAGGGACAGTTCCAGAGATTACACATCAAGTGGCCCCAAGGAGGATGAGGGAATGGTGTGTTTGGATAAAACTCTGTGAAGTAGGAGAGTAACCAGACTGAACAATCTGGATGTTGAGTTTTACACAGAGGTGCAAAAGGGAAGCCCTTGAGTGGAATGATGGGTATTTGATTAATGTGGAATGCTTATAGGTAACGTAAGATCCACCATAATGTTTGCACACCAAGATGCTTGGGGTTCACACAACTGAATAGCAGGGAAATGTAAGGGTACATTCACATAACTACTGGTTTTCCATTATTTATAAGCTGGTTTTTAAATAAACTGAAAACCATATTTATCCAAAAAGAATAAAGAAATAAGATCCATTTGATAATTAGGCATCAACAGGCCAGGCTTCCTGGCTATGAAATTTCTGCAGATGTGCAGAATTATAGATGTGGTAACCCATGTGCATTAATTATTACAGCAGTGTTATGCTTCAATAATCCGCTTGAAGTGTGGTTTATACATGAATTCTTACAGTGAAAATGTATCTGTGGGCTCCCCTTCTCAGTGTGAGAGCATGATTGCTTCTTTACTTAGAAATTCTTCTTCTGCAGAACAGCATACGAGTTCACTATTCACAGTGACAGCTACACTTAATTACTATGAAGTTATTTATCTCTTTCACGAGTTTGGATAATTACATAATTAATAAATCAAACAAGATGGATTACCAAGCTGTTACTGTCTGACAAACTCTGAATTATGTATGGGTATATAAACTTCATTAAGATAAGTCCCCTCAGTGGTTAGAACAAATAGGGATATTCCACAGTGGCTCAACAATTACAGTTCTATTGGTAATGCAAAGTGCGGAATAAATGCAAGCAGAAGAACACATGGAAGGGCAAGGGGAAAAGAAGAGTAGTATGGGGAAGGGGAATATATTTTTGTGACTGCTGCCCATTTTCTTTATATTTCTAAAACGTGCAGGGACGTAATGTGTGGTTAGGAAAGAGGGCACAGAGAAGGCATTAGAGGAAAACAAACCCAAAAATACAAAGACCAGTGGGAAAGTGAGGATACAATTAAAGTAGGAAACAAGGAAGAGACAGAGATAGACAGAGGGAAGACAACTGGTGATCGTGAGGATTGGACTACACACTGGGAGGGAGCAGATACACAAGAACAGGGAAAACCATGGTGGTGGACAGGGTGGCATGATGTCTAAACATGGCAAGGTGGCTGCTGCTATACTACATCCTCTGCCATAGACAATACTGTACAAAATATAAACTTAAGTCGAGAAAACCAAAACAATGGACAAATAAAAACAAAAGAAGATGTGATAAAGGGAGAAAAACTAAAACAAATGCTAATGTGTGCTACAATGGGGTGTCAGAACAATCCATTGATGAGTAAAATGCTGTTACACATGTAATGGCAAATATATGTGTGTATATATATATATATATATATATATATATATATATATATATATATATATGGGTCTACCTGAGATGGTTGACAAGCCATTTGATCGACACTCATTTGGTCGACAATTCATTTGGTTGACAGGCAGATTTGCCCCCCTCACCAATGTTGTGTGACCCTGGAGTTGATATATATAGTTAGGAGGGGTGTGGGGGGCACAGCCCCCCACAATGGGGGGTGTGGGGGGCGAAGCTCCCCACATAAAACTGCTTGTCGACCAAATGAACTGTCGACCAAATGAGTGTCGATCATATGGCCTGTCGACCATGTGATAGGGATCCATATATATATATATATATATATATATATATATATATATATATATATATATATATATCAATAGAGAGGTCTGATACAAATGTACTGCAGCAGTACATGCATCACAAGGAACAAGTTTAAATGCTGCCTAACCAGTCCTCCATGTGTAGTGTATAGTGCAAGAGATGCAAACAATGTGACAGCAAGGGGTAGTGAAGCTATGTTAAACAACCTCCCTAAGCATGTAGTGGCCAGCCTATAGGAGCTTACCAGCAGGTGGCAGACATGGACTACCAAAAGGTTCTCTGCATGTTTTCATGGAGACCATGCCATGTATATACCACCACAGAATTCCAAAATGAATAACATGGGACATGACATATGACAGCCACTATAAAATGGCCTGCAAGGGAAGCTAGTCTGGTGCTTAACTATGGACCATTAAGTACTGCCTAACCGTCTGTCAAATGCATGCCCAAGGTATTCTAGCTGTAACTCGCACAGACAGGGTTGGGGAAATGGCCAGTGTAAGAGTAAGATGGCAGAGAGACCAAGGCATAGATATGGACATGGCATGGGCTTGCCAATTAATCAGGGCCAAAGCAGACTATGACACCTAGGATGATAATGGCACAACTACTCTCAGTCTGGTCTGCATCAACATGTCACAGGTGAAAATCCCTGGCAGCAGGATAAACAGAACAGTTTAACCTGCAGTGACAAAGTATGTGTCACATAAAACAAAGCAAAGCTGCAAGTAAGGATAAAATATTTAGCAGCAATGCAAATATGGACAATGAAGCAGATGCCCAATGGCTATGAAGCAATAACATCAATTCCATATAAAATACCCTGATGCCTGGACATCTTACTTGCCTCCTCTAAAAAATCAGATTTCCTCCATCTCTTCAGGGACTGAAAAACAGAAAACAAACATCCATGAATTCCACAAACAGCATACTGCTGAACAAAAATATTAACCTACGTATAAGCAAATATCAGTCATTACTACTTACTGTTTAGCTCTGACTTCCACATCTTCTTCCCATTGGCTATAAAGATCACAATGGCTCCTCTTCAGGTTACTGTAGCGATGACAGCATTGATAATCAGAATGGATGATGCCCATGGCATCAATCCGTGCACTAGCAAGGTACAGCCAGGTATCAATATTGTATTGGAGGCCTTCACAGGAATCCTCAACAGGCACTTCAGGTGGTACCAGTGCAGAAGGTAGAGAAATATTTTAGTCTGCTTCTTGCATCATGCAAGAAGCTCTTCCATACCAAGACCTTTCAGAAGCCATGGTCACTTCACAGGTTATTATCAAGAAAATGTTAGTAGAGTCCCATTTACATACACTGCATGAATCACTTCTTTCACATCAATAAACCACATTGGTAACCATTTGAAATGTCAGGACCTGCTACAGCACACCCCGAAATAAGGAAACAGAATGGCCGTAAGATTGGACATGCATATACTAAACCTGAGATGCCATTTCTCGGAATATTGCCGTTTCTCCGAGGTAAGATCATCTCAGAGTTGGTATATGTAAGTTTAGGGGTGTGGGATTCACTCTTCTCCAGGTTTTCAGTCTTTTTTTTTTTTCAGCTACTCAGCACTCTGCAATTCGAGTGCCAATATTTCAATAGGGAGTGTGGGCATCTTATTGTTAGAGAGACCACAATTACCAATATGACTCGGCCACAGTCCATGTGGGAGTAAATGACCCGAGACATACCTCCCTAGACTACATGAAAAGAGACATCAAGGAGCTCTTGGAATAAGTGTCTCAGGCTGGTACGAGCCTAGCATTGAGCAGCATTTTACCTTCTCCAAGGATGATGCCACATTATGAACAAAAGATGACTGACTTTAATAACTGGCTTAGTTTCTGGTATCATTTTAAGGGGGAGCAATATTTGCCACAATGGAAGGAGATGGTCAACAGACCATGCTGCTTTGCCACAGATTGTCTGCACCTTTCCCCTCTAGGGTTTCGAATATTAGTTAAAACATTGTCTTCCCCCACAGTGCCTTTTTTAGGCAATGCCAAACTGAAAGTACTTCTGACATATCAAATCAAAACCAAGAAAATCTAGGAGTCTAAAAAAAACCTCCACTCCCTAGAAGTGGTCTTTACCCTAGAGAATGCTGACATCTGTGCGATCACTGAGGCACGATTTAAAGCCGCAGAGAGCACACCAACAGTGCTAGGTTGTAATGCCTTCCACAGATTTAGGCCAGCTACTTCACAAGCAGGGACTAAAGGTGGAGGTGCCTCTATTTACATCAAAGATAAATATACTTCAAGGGTGGTCAAACAGGACAATGCACTTGAGCTGCTCCATGTTCAAATCACCACAGGAAAGTCTAATACCACTTCCTTGCAAGCTAAAGGTCCCCTCTATGACCCAGGAAACGCATACCATGTATTTAAACTTTAGAAACACTAACCATCTAACCCAATACCATATTCATGGGTGACTTTATTTACCACACTATTAACTGGGAATCCTATACGACACCAAATGTACATGCACAGAGATTCCTGGATTTTGTAAACACAAGACTCCCTGGACCAAATAGTCAATACACCAACCAGGGGTGCAACCATACTGGATATGGTCCTCACTAATATGGGAGAGTGCTGCACACCCTCTACTGTAATGCCTTCCCTGGTAAGGTCAGACCACAAAAGGGTCTCCTTGGAAGTAAAAATAAAACCTGGACCCTCAACTAAACCTGGAATATTCAGGAACTATTCTAAGGCTAACTTCATGCTATTAAGTGAGAACCTGGCAAAATTAAATTCCCCCATAAACCCTGAGAACATTGCTGCCTATGCAGAGCTGTTCACAGAAACCCTGTACATGCATGTTGACAGCTGTATAGAGGCAGCTGTACCCACCAGGAAGAAGTATAGAACCAACTCAAAAAACAAGCCATCCTGGTGGAATCACAAAATCACTAGGCTATATAACAGGAGGAAGAAAATCATGGCAAAAATTATGAGGTGCAGCACTCAGCAGGATAAAAGCACTCTCATCAAACTAAACAAACAACTCAGAGGACAAATAAAGTCTACCAAAGCCATACTTGAGGTAAGTTTGGCTTTCCAGGCCAAGGACAATCGCAAAGCATTCTTTAGTCAGGTCTGCAGCCTAAAAGGCAATACACAACTGTGTGCAGAGCTCACTATACATGAAAAGTACAGTTGTGTACCTACCATAAATGTAGATGTTCGAGTGTATTCACTGTTGCAGTCATTACACTTGGGTTATCCTGCTGGCAGGCTACCCGCAGTCGGCCTGAATTCCAAAGTCCTGGTCTGGCATCGGTTGCTGTCGCCTCTTCCCTGATGTCAGTGCGCCAGGGGTATATAAGATGCAGCCGACGCCATTTTCTTCAGTTTTTCTTGCCCCAGATGTCAGGTGCCCCCAAAAGGGTAGGCTAAAATATTGCTTATAAAAAGCATGCACTAAAATAAACATTACCTTCATCTACAAGCAAATACACCACATAGGTTGTACAGAATAGAGAAGTACAGATAAGTCCCAGCAAAGAAAAGGGGGATGGTGGGTGGGTAACCTGGACTGCAACAGTGAATACATTCGAACATCTACATTTTTGGTAGGTACACAACTGTACTATGTTCATCGTGTTTCACTGTTGCAGTCATTACACTCGGGTTGAATTCCAAAGCAGAGGTTGGGCGCCTGAGTCTAAATGGGATTAGGAGTGGCTATGAGGCCCTGCAGAACTGCAGTGGCAAAGCCAGCTCTGGATTTAGAGTAAAGAGGAAGTGGTAGTGCTTGGTAAAGGTGTGCACTGAACTCCAAGTTGCAGCCTCCAAACTTTCCTTGGTTGGTACTTCTCTGAGAAAGGCTGCTGATGTGGCTGCTGCCCTGGTATAATTTGGCCTAATATTCTTAGGTACTGATTTGCCATGCTGTGCATAGCAGAAACGAATGCAGTGTCCTATCCATTTTGAAATAGTCTGCTTTGAAATAGCTTTTCCTTGTGATCCTGCAGCATATGCCACAAAAAGTTGCTCAGTCTTTCTGAAAGCTTTAGTTTTGTCCAGGTAGAAGCGTAGCTGTCTGTGTATGTCCAAAGAAAGCAGAAGTCTCTCCCGTTTATTCTGGGGATTTGGATAAAAAGTAGGCAAATGAATGGTTTGGTTAAGAGCCACACTGGATACTACCTTTGGCATAAATGCTGGGTTTGTCCTTAGAGAAACCCTGTCCGGATGGAAAATGATAAAAGGCTCCACTGCCATTAATGCCTGTAGCTCTGAGACTCTTCTTGCTGAAATTATTGCTAGGAGCAGAGCAGTTTTCCATGATAAGAATTTTATCTCAGCTGTATTGGCTGGCTCAAAAGGAGGCAATGTGAGCTTTTCCAAGACAAAATTGAGGTCCCATGTAGGTATCGGTGCTCTCCTTGGGGGTCTTATGTTTTTGGCCCCTCTGAGGTACTGTCTTAGCAGTGGATGTGAAAAAATAGGAGGTTCCGTACTGTAATGAGCTGAAATGGCAGAGGCATGGATCTTAATAGATGAGAAGGATAGGCCTTTGTCCAACATCTCAGTTAGGTATTGTTAAATCTGAGGAATATTTGGAACATGCGGTTCAAGTCCTTGTGCCTGGTTCCAAGCACAGAATCTTTTCCATTTTTCTGCATAAGATTTTCTGGTGCTGGGCCTCCTGGCCTCCAAAATGACATCCATAACTGCTTTAGAGAGAGGTGTATTCTGAGTGGTTATATTATTCGCCATGCAGCTAGATTTAAGGTTCTGAGCTGGCTGTGCAAGATCTGATTGTTTTGTTGGGTCACAAGATGAGGAATTTGAGGTAAGGTCCAGGCTGGGCCTTGAGACAAGTTCTTTAGGATTGGGTACCAGTGCTGGCATGGCCAGTCTGGGGCAATCAGAATCATTTTTGGCTTCTCTTGTCTGACCTTTAGGAGCACCTTGGGGAGGAGAGGCAGTGGAGGAAAGGCATAAACTGTCAGGGCTTTCCAGCTGAATGATAGAGCATCCACCTTCCATGCTTGAGTGTGATAAGTCCTTGTGCAGAATCTCTGTAGCTGGCAGTTGTGAGGGGAGGCAAATAGATCTATGTCTGGGCATCCCCATTTCCTTGTTATCATGCTGAAGACTTGTGGATCTAGTTTCCACTCATGAGGGTCCATGAGGTTTCTGCTTAGTTCGTCTGCCAGAGTATTTTTCTTTCCTGGCAGGAATTGTGCCTGTAGATGTATTTGATAGGTCAATGCTGTGTTCCACAAAGTCATGGCTTGCTTGCAGAGGGGGTAGGAATGTGTGCCCCCTTGCTTGTTTATGTACCACATGACTGTAGTATTGTCCGTCTTTAGTAAAAGTTGTCCTGGATGAAGTAGATCTTTGAAGGCTGTCAGGGCATTCTGTACAGCTAGCATCTCTTTTTGATCGATATGAAGATGCATTTGGTCTGTGGGCCATGTGCCCTGAATACATTTTCCCACCATGTGTGCCCCCCAGGCATAATCCAATGCATCTGTTGTTAGTGTCTGCCTGGCTGTGGGTAAAGTGAAAGGCTGTCCTTTGTTGTGGTGACAGGCTAGAGCCCACCATCGAAACTCTTGTTGCAGGCAGGGAATGAGTGATTATTGTCTCCAGGCTGTGGCAATGTTGAGTCCAAACACTTTTTAGATACCATTGTAGCTTCCTCAAATGCAGTCTTGCATATGGAATTAGAAGAATGCAGGATGCCATGAAGCCCAAAGCCTGCAGAATTTTTCTTGCAGGTAGCTGGGTGTTTGTTGCCATCATTTGGAAGTAATGAGTCAGTTGCCTTTGTTTGCCTGGAGTGAGATAAGCCATCTGGGCAGTAGTATTTAAGCTTGCACCCAGGAATATTATCTCTTGACAGTGCACTAGTTTTGATTTATTTTCGTTTACTGTGTACCCTAGGCAAATTAGTAATCTTTTTACAAACGCCAAATGCTTTAGTAGAATGTCCTTTTTCTCTGCTTGAATAATGCAGTCGTCCAAGTAGGGATATATCTGAATTCCTTTTTGTCTGCAAAATGCAATTACTGGTGCCAGGAATTTTGTGAAGACCCTGGGCGCAGTACATAAGCCAAAGGGCAGTGCAGAGAATTGGTAATGCATTGAGCCAGCTATGAATCTGAGGTATCTTCTGCAAGATTGTCTGATTGGGACATGCAGGTATGCCTCTTTGAGGTCCAAAGTAACGAGCCAAGCCTTCTTGCCCAGCATGGGTAGAAGTTGCTGCAGTGTCAACATTTTGAATTTTGGAACGTCCAGGAAAGTATTTAGAGTAGACAGGTCCAGTATTGGTCTCCAGGCTTTGTCCTTTCTGTGTACCAAGAAAAGTCTTGAGTAAAATCTTCGCCCCTGCTCTTGCTGTGGTACTTTTTTGAATTGCCCTCATGTCCATGAGAGCAGAAATTTGTTTTTGTGCCTCTGCCCATTGATTGTGTGGCAGGTCTGGCATACCTTTTGCCCTTGGGAGGGTGTGAAAGTGGAACCTGTAGCCCTGAGAAGTAATATTCAGTACCCATTTGTCCTGGGTGATCATGTGCCAATTTTGTGAGAAAAGTGCTAGTTTTCCCCCTAAGGGTGCTGCCAAAAGGTAAGTGCTTGGCATTGATAGTGGGAAGTCACTGAGACTGTTTCCTATATGGTTGTGATTGGTCTTCTCTGCCTTTGGAGGCTGAAGCACCCCATTGTTTAGGTCTGTATGAGCCTTGGGGCTGAGATCTGCCTCTTGGGCGTCTGTATCCGCCTCTTTGTGGTCTGTCTGACATTGGAAAGGACCAATTTTTAGAAGGTCAGTTCCTGCTAAATCTGGGTGGCTGAACATGTAAGAAATCATTTACTGTCTGCAATGATTTTGCTTTAGCCTCCATTTTCTTTAACACCTCTTCTGCCTCAACACCAAACAAAGTATCATGCTGTAATGGTGCATCCAATAATTTTGCTTTAACATGACCAGGAAAACTCTGTTCTTTTAACCAAGCATGCCTTCGAATGACAGAACTTGTAACTGCGGCTCTGCAAGAAGCCTCTAATGAATTAAAACCACATTGCAAAGTATGCTTTCCCACTTGTTCAGCTGCATGCAATAAATCCTGCATTTCCTTGTTTTCAGAACATTCAGAGCTTGTCAACATTTTCTGTTTTAGCAGAGACATTAGGTATTGTTGATATTTAACCATGTGTAACTGGCAGTTTAAAGCCCTTACAGCTAAAGTAGCAGAGGTGTAAACTTTTCCCCCCATCTGTCCAGTGCTCTAGAATCTCTATCAGAGGGAACAGGGTTTTTTGCAGTGGAAGCATTGACCACTGTGGAACCCTGAGAAATTGTTTCTGGATCAGCAGCAGGGTTTTTATAAAGAAATTTATGTGAATCTGGAACCATGTAGTACCTATCTGGCTTAACGGGAGCAGGAGGTAAAGAATCAGGAGACAAACTGGATTCAGAAAATACATCATCAACAATATCTAGCACCAGGGGGATAGCAAGAGGTCTGTGCTGAGGCAATAAAAGGAAATCTCTCAGCCTTTTCTTGGATTCTGAATAATCCTGGCTCTCCCAATGGAAATGTTCCCTCATGGTATGCAGGGTTTCCCCAAAAGAGGAGAGGCTGAAGGGATAGATTCTTCAGCATCAGAATCCTCATAAGGAGGAGGAGAATATCCCTGTTCTAAAGAGGAATCAGACGAAATAGAAACCTGGTCAGAGGAGTCATAGTTAGTGTCTTGCCTAGGCCTTTTATCAGGAGGGGGATGGGAACCCCTGATCAAAGTAATTAGGTCCTCGGCCATTTTAAGCATCTGTTTCTTAGGCATGGAAGACTGTCCAGGAGAATGCTGTACTTGTTTCTTTGTCTTTAAAGGTGTTTTAGACTTTGCCCTGGCTGTTGAAGTGGTCTTGAAAGTAAGCTGTGTAGGTCTGAAAACACCCTCAGAAGCCGATGCCTGCTCAGCGGCTCCGGACCCATCTGGGGGAATAGTTTCCGTAGGCCCAATACCTTGAGTTTCCAGAGGCCTAGTTGTCTCCACGTGGGAGTCAGAGGCGGCCTGTGGCTCTGAGGTAGCGGGTGTCAGGGGCTGCGAAAGCGCCTCACTGAGAACCGGCGAACCGGTGACTGGCCTGGAAGAGGCTTTGTCGTCGGTTTTGGACCACGGATGCCTGTCCTTTTCTTTGTCTTTGCGCTTTTTATGAACTCTGGTCGTCAGTTGTTCCAATGGCTTTATATAGTTAAACCTTCGGCCAAAATAATGTAAAGCAAAATCAAACCAATGCTTAATACTGCGTTAGTTGAATCCAGCACAAAACCGACAACTAGCAACGTTGTGGTCAGGGCCCAAAGCAAGGAATACAGTAAGAATGAAAATCCTTATGAGGTATTTGCTTCCCACAAGAAATACAATTGTTAACTTTTACTGACATCGGTCTGGAGCAAGAAAAAGTTTCCCCAATGAGGTACTTGGCTTTATTGAAGACTTCGGATCTGAAATTCAAATTCGAAAATCTCAGGAGTCGGCTGACCGGCACTTGCGAACTGCTTTTGCTTCGGGCACTGCGCGGCAAGAAAGACTGAAGAAAATGGCGTCGGCTGCATCTTATATACCCCTGGCGCACTGACGTCAGGGAAGAAGCGACAGCAACCGACATCGGACCAGGACTTTGGAATTCAGGCCAACTGCGGGTAGCCTGCCAGCAGGATAACCCAAGTGTAATGACTGCAACAGTTAAACACGATGAGCATCTACCTGTACTGGGCCAGAAGACATAGCAAACCTCCTGGCTAATAAATTTACCTCCAACTTTATCCCTTTCTCCCCCCCTCAACCTTTCCTCAGGAAATATCATCAAACATAACTCCCCCTACTATCACTAGGGAATAGTTCCTTAATGCTCTTTCTAGGACCAAAAACACTGCATCAGTGGGCCCAGACAATATCCCAGGATGCCTTCTAAATAGCATGAAACATGACCTATCAGGGCCTCTGAAATTACTATTTAACTGTAGCCTCCAAACAGGTTTCGTGGCTCATGAATGGAGAAAGGCAACAGTTCATCCCTCTGCACAAAGGTGGGCCTTCTACAGACCCTGGAAACTACAGACCCGTATGTCTCACTAGTCTTATATGTAAAGCCATGAAAAGAATTATCATGGAGATGACCAACACTGATACAGTAAACTTCCAGACACTGGACACAACCCAGTTTGGTTTCATCAATGGCAGATTATGCCTACTCAATCTGGTGGACTTCTTTCAGGAGGTCACCAAAGGAATGGATGAGGGACAAATTGTTCACACTGCCTACCCTGACCTGGCCAAGTCATTTGACACAATACCCCACTTGGGCATTGTTGACAAAATGAACAGGTTAGGTACAAACCCGTATATCACCTGGTGGATAGCCAACTGACTCACAGATAGGACCCAGGAAGTCATAATTGGGGAGTCCACCTCTACAAAGACCAGTCACAAGTGGAGTCCCTTAGAAAATGGTCCTTGGACTGCTCCTTTTTGGCATTTACTTCTCAGAAGTCAAGGCCAATGTCAGTGGTCACTGGCTGACTAAATTTGCAGATGATTGCAAATTAGAAGCTGTCATTGAATCTCACACTGACACAAATGTCCTCCAGGAGGGGCTGACACAAACAGCTGGTGTCAGAAACATGGACTAAAACTAAATGCCAAGAAATGCATAATAGTATCCTTTGGGAAGTCATCCATCCCTGGTAACTATCATATTGACAACACACCCCTTAGAGTTGACCCAGTAGTCAGGGACTTGGGGAAGCACACAGATAGTAATCTAGCCTTTGACCCTCATGTGTCTACAGTGGAGAGGAAATAATTCTATACTGCACAACTTATAAATAAAGGTATTGCATCTAAGTCCAAGGAAGTCAATGTTCCACTGCATTCAGCATTCATCAGACCTATAATTGAGTACAAAGCCCCTTTGGTATGTACCTAACCAGGCGTATCCAACAAATGGAACGCCCACAGAGGTTCCTCACTAAAAGAATATAAGGCGCAAGTAAAATGTCCTATGCATACCGCCGCAAGGCCCTATACATGCATTCTGTCTCCTACAGGCTTTTGGGGGTTGATCTACGCCTGGCATACAGGGCATTGTCAGACACCACTCTGATAGACCTCCTGCATATCATCAAAACAAACAGCACCAGAATCACCCATTCTAAAGACTTACATTGTTTCTCCACATAACTAATTACACACCCACACTTCCTACACCTCTCTCTTCCATTCCATTAACTTGTCTCTCGTATAACTTATATCTTCTACCTTCCATATTTTCTCCTAATCCCCAATCTACACCTCTCTGTAACACCACAATATACAACACCCCCTATGTTTTTTCCTTTCTTAGCATCCTTCTTTATTACACAGATTCACAGATTAGTACTAGGCTAACTGCCCTTGTGAGCCATTTTAAGCCTAGCCAATTATCCCTTGTGAGACTCAAACCCACAAAATATCTTACCACAACTATACGTTTTTCTTTCTCTCCCCTACCTACTCTCACCATTTTTCAGTACTAGCATTCTTCATTAGTATTCCTTTCACCATGACTCTACTAAAACATCTCATCTCCATCTTATCATTAATATCTCTACTATTAGTATCTGTGCATACTACCTCCTACCACTGCCACTATCTTATAATCTACTCCTCCCCTACACTGCCCATGACACTAAACCTCCACAACTTCAGTGACACAGTGCACATCTCCCCACACCTTGTGTACATAATAAGAAATAGCTTTCCCCCACTATATTTAACACACTTTTACAAAGATATGACTAGTCACCTCTAAAAATCCTTCAATTGGATCTTGCAGTACAGTATTTCAATACTGCTTTCCTGCAGGTACTTAACAACCTGGCACCAATCAGGAAAGTTCGTGCTAAATCTAAACAATTACCATATTTATCCAAATACACTACTCTTCTACTTAAGCAAACAGACAAAACCTGGACTCTATCACAAAAACAAAATAAATTACACCTCTTATCAACAGCTCAGAAATAGAGTCGAAAAATATATTACACAGGAGAAAAAAAAATACTTTCAAACATGTCAACTGAGATACCAAAATAATCCCCAAAGATTCTGGCAAACAACCTCCTTCTTAACCCCAGGGTTACCAGGTGAATTTCTAAAACTTGCTGCTTCATCCATCTCTTATCCTACATCTACACTAATTAGCCGTTCTGTCTCTGAATAGTATGTTCTCTTACTCTGGAAAATATCCCAAGTCATACCACTTCACAAAGGAGGCTCATCTATTGATCCTTCCAGCTACAGAACCACAGACATCCTTTCCCACTAGCCAAAATCTTAGAAAAATGTGTACATAAACAAACATTAGACTACCTCCTTAAGAACAACCTTTTATCCGATACTCAGCATGGCTTTTGCCACAAACATAGTACTAATACTGCTCTAATAAGTTTCACCAATCCCATAAATCTCAAAAACAAAAACAATTTGTCTCTGCCACCTTCCTAGATATGTCGAAAGCTTTTGACACCATATCTCATCAATTACTTTTCAACAAACTTGCCACAATCAATTTTAGCACTGAAACCTTAGGCTGGTTTCATAGCTATCTCTCTAACCATAAACAAGACAGCTTTGGGGATAATAAACTCTCTCCCTTACTCCCCATTTCTGTTGGTGTCCCACAAGGTTCTATTCTTGGCCAACTTCTCTTTATTATTTTTACTAATGATCTTTGTTCTGCAGTTAATCCCACCTCACACATTCAATATGCAGATGATTCTTCCCTTATCTGTTCCACCCCCACCTTGAATAAACTTCCAAGAAAAAACTCAGAACTCCCTGTATAGTACTGAGAAATACTTATCAGACCATCATCTCATTTTTAATCCTTACAATACCAAGCTTATGGTCTTTTCCCACTCCTTCATAACAAATTATCAAACTCCTCTTTCTATCTGTTCCTCCTACGGCACAATTATTGAACCCACAGAACAAACAAACCTTCTCGGTGTTACTATAGATGACCTAAAGTTTGATAAACACACAGCATTAACAATCAAAAAAGTCCATATAAAGCTTGGTGGTCTTTATAGGGCTAAACCATATATGACCAATCACGCCAGGCTCACTACAGCCAGGACTCATCTTCTACCTATGCTACTTTACTGTTTACAAATATTCACTAACATTCATAAATCTGACTTAAATAGCCTTGAATCTTGCTATAATACAATTGATAAATTTGCAGCAAACATCCCACATAGATCACATCATTGTACTGCTCTACAACATCTTGGCTGGATTGAACTCACTTACTCACTTTTAATCAGTTAATAGTTGCTCACTCTGTTATCCATAAACCAGACCACTGTCCTGCCCTATCTGACCTTGTTCAATCCTATACTAATCTGACCTCACTCAAGTCAGCTGATAAATTACTACTCAAAGTTAGCAAATTTCATAACTGTCAAGGTGATTCACTATATAACCACTCTGTACCCAAAGCTTGGAATTCACTTCCACAGCACATTCTATCATGTCATGATACTCAGAACTTCAAACAGCACCTACTAAAATACTACTCCAAGCATTGGTTATGATCATGCACTTCCTCTGGCTAAGTTATCCCCACCCTGCTGTTCTGTCTTGTGGTTATTTCTGTTATTTTTTCCTTGCTCTTATACTAGGACTGACTAGCCTGTCGGTGACATCTTTTGCCTTTTGCTTGGGAGATTTTCTACCCGCGTCTCTGCTGAAAATGGGCTACTTGCCCAGTCAGACACTACCCAGTAATCAAATGTAAATAAATAGATAAATTAAACCTTGCCTGTGATATAAATAGATCCTGCTGGAGAGATAAGCATATATTCCAGAGACTACTGCGTCTATGAACAGGCTCCCCATCCATGTTAAGCAGAGTTCCTCCCTAACCCAATTCAAGTGCAACTTGGACAAATGGATGGGAAACCAGAAATTCATCCCCAGGTAACCTGTAAATGGTTCATCTCCCAAACCCCTGCTTACACTTATGAAGGGTATCAGAACTTGTCAGAGATTTAGGATGCATGGCTAGGCTTAAAAAGGCCCACCATCAAAACTCCTGTTGCAGGCAGGGAATGAGGGTAATTAATGTGTCCAGGCTGTAGCAATGTTGAGTCCAAACACTTTTTTAGATACCACTGTAGTTTCCTCATATGCAGTCTTGCATATGGAATTAGCAGAATGCAGGATGCCATGAAGCCCAAAGCCTGCAGAATTTTTCTTGCAGATAACTGGGTATTTGTTGCCAACATTTCGAAGTAAGAAGTCAGTTGCCTTTGTTTGTCTGGCGTGAGATAAGCCATCTGGGCAGTTGTATTTAGCTTGCACCCAGGAATATTATCTCTTGAGAGGGTACTAGTTTTGATTTCTTTTCGTTTACTGTGTACCCTAGGCAAATTAGTAATCTTTTTACAAATGCCAGATGCTTTAGTAGAATGTCCTTGTTCTCTGCTTGAATAAGGCAGTCGTCCAAGTAAGGATATATTTGAATTCCTCTTTGTCTGCAAAAAGCAATTACTGGCGCCAGGCATTTTGTGAAGACCCTGGGCGCAGTAGATAAGCCAAAGGGCAGTGCAGAGAATTGGTAGTGCATTGAGCCAGCTATGAATCTGAGGTATCTTCTGCAAGACTTTCTGATTGGGACATGCAGGTATGCCTCTTTTAGGTCCAAAGTTACAAGCCAAGCCTTCTTGCCCAGCATGGGAAGAAGCTGCTACAGAGTCAATATTTTGAATTTTGGAATGTCCAGAAAAGTGTTTAGAATAGACAGGTCCAGTATTGGTCTCCAGGCTTTGTCCTTTCTGGGTACCAAGAAAAGTCTTGAGTAAAATCCTTGTCCCTTCTCTTGCTGTGGTACTCGCTGAATGGCCCTCATGTCCATGAAGGATGAAACTTGCTTTTGTGTCTCTGTCCATTGATTGTTTGGCAGGTCTGGCATACCTTTTGCCTTTGGCAGGGTGTGAAAGTGGAACCTGTAGCCCTGAGACACTATATTCAAGACCCATTTGTCCTGGGTGATCATGTACCAATTTTGTGAAAAAAGTGCTAGTTTTCCTCCCTAAGGGGGCTACCAAAAGATAAGTGTGTGGTACTGGCAGAGGAAAGTCATTGGGACCGTTTCCTACATGGCTGTGATTTGTCTTCTCCGCTTTTGGAGATAGAAGCACCCCATTGTTTAGGCCGGTATGAACCTTGGGGCTTGGATCTGCTTCTAGGGCATCGGTACCTGCCTCTTTGTGGCCTGTCTGACAATGGAAAGGACCAATTCTTTGTAGGCCAGTTCCTGCTAAATCTGGGTGGCTGTACCTGTAAGAAATCCTTAACTGTCTGCATAGATTTAGCTTTATCCCCCATTTTCTTCAACACCTCTTCTGCCTTAACACCAAACAAAGTATCATGCTGTAATGGAGCATCCAATAATTTTGCTTTAACATGATCAGGCAGATTCTGTTCCTTTAACCAAGCATGCCTCCTAATGACAGAACCCGTAACAGCGGCCCTGCAAGAGGCCTCCAGAGAATCAAAACCACATTGCAAAGTACGCTTTCCCACTTGTTCAGCTGCATGCAATAAATCCTGCATTTCCTTGTTTTCTGGACATTCAGAATTTGTCAACATTTTCTGTTTTAGCAGTGACATTAAGTATTGCTGATATTTAAGCACATGAAACTGACAATTTAAAGCCCTTACAGCCAAGATAGCAGACTTTTTCCCCCATCTGTCCAGTGCCCTTGAATCCCTATTAGAGGGGACAGGTTTTTTTGCAGTGGAAGCCTTGACCCCTTTGGGACCCTGAGATATAGTTTCCGGGTCAGCAGCAGGGTTTTTATATAAAATGTTATGAGAATCTGGAACCCTGTAGTATCTGTCTGGCTTAACAGGTGCAGGGGGTAAAGAGTCAGGAGACAGGCCAGACTCTGAAAATACATCATCTACAATGTCTAGAACAGGAGTAATAGCAAGAGGTCTGTGCTGAGGTAGTAAAAGAAAGTCTCTGAGCCTTTTCTTAGATTCTGAGTAATCTTGGCTCTCCCAGTGAAAGTGCTCCCTCATGGTATGCAGGGTTTCCCCAAAAGAATAATCCTCAGGAGGAGAGGCTGAAGGGATAGATTCTTCAGCATCAGAGTCCTCATAGGGAGGAAGAGAGTATTCCTGCTCAGAAGAGGAGTCAGAAGAAATGGAAACCTGATCTGAAGATTCATATTCTGTCTCTTGCCTAGGCCTCTTATCAAGAGGGGGATGGGAACCCCTGATCAAAGTAATTAGGTCTTCGGCCATTTTAAGCATCTGTTTTTTAGGCATGGAAATTTGTCCAGGAGAATGCTGTACTTGTTTCTTTGTCTTTAGAGCTGCTTTAGTCTTTGCCTTTGAAGCTGAGGTTGGCTTTACATATAACTGTGTAAGTCTGAAAACACCCTCAGAAGCCGATGCCTGCTCAGCGGCTCCGGACCCATCTGAGGGAATAGTTTCCAAGTGTCCAATACCTTGAGTTTCCAGAGGCCTAGCTGGCTCCACGTGGGAGTCGGAAGCGGCCTGTGGCTCGGAGGTAGCGGGCGTCAGGGGCTGCGAAAGCATCTCAATGAGAACCGGCGACTGGCGTAGCGGAAGCCTCGTCGTAGGTTTTGGACCTCGGATTCCTGTCCTTTTCTTTTTCCTTGCGCTTTTTATAAACTCCGGTCGTCGGCTGTTCCAATGGCATTACATAATCGAATCTTCGGCCAAAGTAATGAAAAGCAAAATCGTACCGACACTTAATAGTGTGTTGGTTAAATCTAGCACATAACCAACACTTAGCAATGTCGTGGTCAGGGCCTAGGCAAGGAATACAGTACTCTCTTTCGGCTTTTCCCGGTTAGGGGTCGCCACAGCGGAACTCCGGTCCGCTAATGATTGGCAGTAGAGTTTTACATGCTGGCTTGCCGGGCCTAACGCACAACCTTCAAGGAACGAACGCGTTCTCACGCATGTCGCCACACAGGTAACGCTTTAACTGAGAATAGAACGGGCGCGCGTCTAACTGTGAGGCAACAGTAAGAATGAAAATTCTTATGAGGTATTTGCTTCTCACAAGAAATACAATTGTTAACTTTTTCTGACATCGGTCTGGTGCAAGAAAAAAGTTTCTCCAACGGGGTACTTAGCTTTAATAAAGACTTCGGATCTGAAATTCGATTCTGAAAATCTCAGGAGTCGGCCGACCGGCACTTGCGTACTGCTTTTGCTTCGGGCACCGCGCGGCAAGAAAGACTGAAGAAAATGGCATTGGCTGCATCTTTTATACCCGTGGTGCACTGACGTCAGGGAAGAGGCGACAGCAACCAACGCTGGACCAGGACTTTGGAATTCAGGCCAACTGCGGGTAGCCTGCCAGCAGGATAACCCAAGTGTAATGACTGCAACAGTTAAACACGATGAGCATCTACCTGTACTGGGCCAGAAGACATAGCAAACCTCCTGGCTAATAAATTCACCTCCAACTTTATCCCTTTCTCCCCCCCCTCAACCTTTCTTCAGGAAATATCATCAAACATAACTCCCCCTACTATCACTAGGGAATAGTTCCTTAATGCTCTTTCTAGGACCAAGAACACTGCATCAGTGGGCCCAGACAATATCCCAGGATGCCTTCTAAATAGCATGAAACATGACCTATCAGGGCCTCTGAAATTACTATTTAACTGTAGCCTCCAAACAGGTTTCGTGCCTCATGAATGGAGAAAGGCAACAGTTCATCCCTCTGCACAAAGGTGGACCTTCTACAGACCCTGGAAACTACAGACCCGTATGTCTCACTAGTCTTATATGTAAAGCCATGGAAAGAATTATCATGGAGATGACCAACACTGATACAGTAAACTTCCAGACACTGGACACAACCCAGTTTGGTTTCATCAATGGCAGATTATGCCTACTCAATCTGGTGGAATTCTTTCAGGAGGTCACCAAAGGAATGGATGAGGGACAAATTGTTCACACTGCCTACCCTGACCTGGCCAAGTCATTTGACACAATACCCCACTTGGGCACTGTTGACAAAATAAACAGGTTAGGTACAAACCCGTATATCACCTGGTGGATAGCCAACTGACTCACAGATAGGACCCAGGAAGTCATAATTGGGGAGTCCACCTCTACAAAGACCAGTCACAAGTGGAGTCCCTTAGAAAATGGTCCTTGGACTTCTCCTTTTTGGCATTTACTTCTCAAAAGTCAAGGCCAATGTCAGTGGTCACTATGACGCTACAAAGACTCACAAGTAGGTCCCTTCAGA